>NC_135961.1:459621-672652 GCF_053455715.1 Rhinoraja longicauda | reverse complement strand
ACATTTGTTGGCATTCAGTCCAGTAAAACCTCGTTATTATGGACCTGGTTATAACGGAGTTGGTTAAAGCGACCAGACTGACCTTCAGCAGCACCACTGGCTGCCGACACCGGCCCCCCCCCTCCAGACCAGGCGACCCACCAACCCTCACCCACACCTAGGGCTGCCAACTGTCCCGTATTAGCGGGACATCCCGTATTTTGGACTAAATTGGTTTGTCCCGTACTGGACCGCCCTTGTCCTGTATTAGGCCCGGGGGCGCTGTACAGTGTAGGCCCGGGACACTGTAGGCCCGGACACTGTAGGCCCGGACACTGTAGGCCCGACACTGTAGGCCCGGACACTGTAGGCCCGGACACTGTAGGCCCCGGGACACTGTAGGCCCGGACACTGTAGGTCCGGATAGTGTAGGCCCGGGCGCCGCCTAACGGAGGTTGCGTAGCAACCCCCCTCCTGGCCCGGGAGGCCACCATTGGTGGAGCGGGAGCACGTGGCCGCTGGCTGGGTGAGGTCGCGTGGGGCGGTGACGTCACCTTGTCCCGTATTTGGGAGTGAGAAAATTGGCAACCCTATCCACACTCCCACACCCCCCCCACCAACCCTCACCCACACCCCGTCACCCACACTCCCCCCCACCCACACCAACCCTCACACCCCCCTCCTCACCCACACCCCCCCCACCCACACAACCCCCACACCCCCTCACCCCACACTCCCTCCACCCAGACTCCCCCCACAACCCCCTCACCCACACCCCCCACCCACACTCCCCCCACAACCCCCTCACCCACACTCCCTCCACCCAGACTCCCCCCACCAACCCTCACCCTCACCCCGTCACCCACACCCCCACCCACACTCCCTCCACCCAGACTCCCCCCGCCAACCCTCACCCTCACCCCCTCACCCACACTCCCCACCCACACTCCCCCACAACCCCCTCACCCACACTCCCTCCACCCAGACTCCCCCCACCAATCCTCACCTCACCCCGTCACCCACACTCCCCCACACCAACCCTCACACCCCCCCTCACCCACACTCCCTCCACCCACACACTCCCCCCCACACCCCCCTCACCCACACCCCTTCTCACCCACACACCCCCACCATCACTCCCCCCCACCCCTCTCACCCACACACCCTTTCACCCACACCCCCCTTCACCCACACCCCCCTCACCCACATGCCCCCACCCACACCCCACCATCACCCACACCCCCCTCACCCATACCCCCACTCGCCCACACCCCCCTCACCCACACCCCCCTCACCTACACCCCCCCCCTCACCCACACCCCTCACCCACACCCCCCACTCACACTCCCCCCTACACACGCTACCCCAACCCCCCCCCCCCCACCAACCCTCTCCCACACCCTCCCACCAACACTCCCCCGGGACCATCAACTCGCCCAGGCCCAGTTCCTGACCAAGGGTCTGAAAACTGGTCTCAACCCAAAATGTCACCTATCCATGTTCTCCAGAGATGCTGCCTGACCCACTGCGTTACTCCAGCACTCTGTGAAACGTCACCTATCCATGTTCTCCACAGATGCTGCCTGACCCGCTGAGTTACTCCAGCACTCTGTGACAGTGTAGGTCCGGGGCAGTGTAGGTCCGGATGCTGTAGGTCCGGGCAGTGTAGGGTCCGGATGCTGTAGGTCCGGGCAGTGTAGTCCGGATGCTGTAGGTTCAGACAGTGTAGGTCCGGACAGTGTAGGTCTTGATACTATAGGTCCAGATGCTGTAGGTCTGGATGCTGTAGGTCCGGATGCTGTAGGTCCGGGCAGTGTAGGTCCGAACACTGTAGGCCCGGATGCTGTAGGATGCAGTGTAGGCCCGGACGCTGTAGGTCTGGACGCTGTAGGTCTGGACGCTGTAGGTCCGGATAGTGTAGGTCCGGACGCCTGGGCACCGCCTAACGAAGGTTGCATAGCAACCCGCCTCCCGACCAGGGTGGCTGCCATTGGTGGAGCAGGAGCACGTGGCCGCTAGCCAGGTGAGGTCAGGTGGGGCGCGAAGCAGTGACGTCACCTTGTCCCTTATTTGGGAATGAGATAGTTGGCAACCCTAATAGAATAAGAAAATAACTGCAGATGCTGGTACAAATCGATTTATTCACAAAATGCTGGAGTAACTCAGCAGGTCAGGCAGCATCTCGGAGAGAAGGAATGGGTGACGTTTCGGGTCGAGACCCTTCTTCAGACAACCCTAATAGATGTACACAGGTGAAGGTTGGGGGAGGGGGTGTTTGGCACATGGGTTGCGTAGGTGCATAAGAGCAAGAGGTACAAAGGTAACCAAGGGTTTACATAAGGGAAGAGGAGTGAAATGTGAAGCCAGAAGGAAGGATATGGGTAGAAGCAAACGGGGGGGAACAAATGGGAAATAGGTGAGACCGGGATGAGAGGGAGGTGGTGGGAGAAATGTTTCTGCCCAGAGTGTGTGGAGCAGGGGCAAGATCACCTCAATTGGAGATTTCAACATCTTGAATCCACACGCAGAAGCCTAATCCAATCTCAGCAACACAGACCACCTCTTGCAGCACCACGCACTTATTGTATAATTGTGTTTACACTAATGTCTTGTTTCTGCAGTCTTTCGTTTCACTGTTTTGTATTATTTACGTAGAATGTATTTTTGTGTACAACCTCTGTCCCTGTTTTCATTGTATCTGCAGCTCACCACTTGTTCATGACAAAACAACTTGATTTGACTTGAAACTCCACATAGACCAGCTGAGATCAGGATCAAACCTGGGGCCACAGTGCTGTGTCGAAGCAGGATTAACAGCTTTGTCGAAGAGAACGTAATTTGGTCCATCAAGTTTATGTTTACTTACAGCTTGGACTTGGTATGTAACTGATTATCATCTTGGGATGGTGTGCCTCAGTGACAGTATTGCTCCATGCATGTACATGCCGTTTAGTTTAGAGATAGAGCGCGGAAACAGGCCCTTCGGCTGGTTTAAATATAGACACATAAAGCTGGAGTAACTCAGTGGGTCAGACAGCATCTCTGGAGAAAAGGAATAGGTGACGTTTCGGGTCGAGACCCTTCTTCAGACTGAGTCAGGGGAAAGGGAAACGAGAGATATAGACGGTGATGTAGAGAGATAGAGAACAAATGAATGAAAGACATGCAAAAAAGTAAGGATGATAAAGGAAACAGGCCATTGTTAGCTGTGGGCTCGGTGAGAATGAGTTAGACAATGAGACTCAACAAGACGACTTTGAAGCTGGGATGACTTGGGTGGGGGAGGGATGGAGAGAGAGGGAATGCAGTGGTTACTTGAAGTTAGAGAAATCAATATTCATACCACTGGGCTGTAAGCTGCCCAAACAAAATATGAGGTGTTGTTCCTTCTATTTGCGCTGGGCCTCACTCTGACAATGGAGGAGACCCAGGACAAAAAGATCAGTGTGGGAATGGGAGGGGGAGTTAAAGTGTGTAGGAAGGAACTGCAGATGCTGGTTTACACCGAAGATAGACACAAAATGTCAGCGGGACAGACATCATCTCTGGATAGAAGGAATAGGTGATGATTCGGTCAAGACCCTTCTTCAGTCCGGTAAGAGGGAGAAACAGAGAAAAAGAAGAGTAAGGTGTGAAAAAGAGACATCAAAAGAGATTAATAGTTCAAGGAAAATGTGGAATAGATCATTGTTAGCTGGGAGAAGGTGAAAACAAAGCAAACAGAGATAAAATGTAATCGGAGACAGTCAGACTGGTCGGAGAACTGGGAAGGGGGAGGGATGGAGAGAGAGGGAAAGCAAGGGTTATTTGAAGTTAGAGAAGTCAATATACATACTGCTGGGGTGTAAGCTGCCAAAACGAAATATGAGGTGCTGTTCCTTCAATTTGCGCTTCCATATCTCCCTCTCCCCGTCTCAGTCTGAAGAAGAGTCTCGACTCAAAACATCACCCACTCCTTCACTCCAGAGAAGCTGCCATGATGAGTAACTCAGCATTTTGTGTCTATCTTCAGGGGAATTAAAGTGTTTGGCAACCGGGAGATTTGGTACGTAGCAACCCAACAGAATATGCAAACATAGTACTCTGTAAATAATATAATAAACAAGAAAAAAATCTGTGTGTATGTGTGTGTGTATATAATACAATGTGTTGCTCTTAATATTCATAGAGAATTAATCACTAGACTATTTCTATGGTTTAACATTATGTATTTTTATATTTTAAAAAGTTCTGTATGTGTGTGTATATATATACATGATCACAATGAATGGCTCTAAGGGCCAAATGGCCTCCTCCTGCACCTATTTTCTAAGTTTTTATGTTTCAAATAACCATGGAAATAGAAATAGACTAGTGATTAATTCTCTATGAAAATTAAGAATAACATGTTGTCTTTTCTTAACAAATAAACAATGCCACCATTTAGAGTCAATTATCCACATGTTTGTCATTGTTTCCTCGGTGTAATCACCATCATTGGAGAAGCAACTTTAATGTACATCCAATGTACATTTCTCCGAGTCTATTGTGAATATAAACAGTGCAGCTTTCCCACACCAGTTTGAATTTAACGTGAATAAAACTTCCTCATCCGTGGATTGTCACCTTGTCGTGGTGGAGACGCTCGTGTGGTCCTGAGATCCTGAAAGCGATGCCATCTGGAGCTACGCTCCTGATAGGGTCACCCATGGTGGTAAGGTCGAGGGGAAGGTCCCTGACAAAGAGCGATCCAACCAAGACCTCGACGGTGGAACAGGCGGAGGTTGATGGCTGACTTTAGTGGAGCGTCACAACGGCTGGGAAGGCAGATGGATGAAGGCTGCAGCAGAAAAGGGTCCCCGGTCGTCTTGGACTCCACGCCACTGGATCCTGACGCAGATCTGTCAAGGACCGTGTGGTGGCTGTCTGTACACCAGTCTCCCCACGTTAAACAAAGTCACGCACAGGCGTCTGACCCTATGGAGAGGACAGTCACACTCGCTTCCAGTGACCGCTGATGATGAATAATAACTTCCCTGGGACTGGGGAAACAGTATAAATTGGTCCATCCAATCAGCACTTTATTTCCAAACACAGCCATGATAATTTTGCTGTACACACAGTGTGAATTACCACATGATAACCCACCCAGGTAGATCGGGCGGTCAAAAATGTTTTTGGCACATTGGCCTTCAACGGTCACAGTATTGAGTATAGAAGTTGAGAGGTCATGTTGCAGTTGTATAAGACGTTGGTGAGGCTGCATTTGGAGTATTTGGTTCAGTTCTGTTATAGGAAACATGATAACGTGTTTCGTAGAACATGTTGTCATGTTCCTATGACAACATGTTACAGGAAAGGTGTTGTCAAACTGGAGAGAGTACAGAGAAGATTTACTGGGATGTTGCCAGGACTAGAGGGACTCAGCTACAGGGCTGCATGGCTTTGTGAAGGGGAGGTCTTGCTTGACAAATTTGCTGGATTTCTTTGAAGAAGTAAGTAGCAGGACAGACAAAAGAGAGTCAAAGTGACAAAAAAGATGTTGTTTACTTAGATTTTCAGAAAGCCTTTGATAAGGTGCCAAACATGAGGCTGCTTAGGAAGATGAGAGCTCACGGCCTCAAAGGGCAGATACTAGCCAGATACTATTGTCAGATAGACAATATACAATAGGTGCAGGAGTAGGCCATTCGGCCCTTCGAGCCAGCACCGCCATTCAATGTGATCATGGCTGATCATTCACAATCAGTACCCCGTTCCTGCCTTCTCCCCATATTCCTTGACTCCGCTCTCATTAAGAGCTCTATCTAGCTCTCTCTTGAAAGCCTCCACGGCCTTCTGAGGCAGAGAATTCCACAGATTTACAACTCTCTGTGAAGAAGTTTTTCCTCATCCCCATTCTAAATGGCCTACCCCTTATTCTTAAACTGTGGCCCCTGGTTCTGGACTCCCCCAACATCGGGAACATGTTTTCTGCCTCTAACGTGTCCAATCCCTTAATAATCTTATATGTTTCAATAAGATCCCCTCTAATCCTTCTAAATTCCAGCGTATACAAGCCTAGTCGCTCCAGTCTTTCAACATATATGACAGTCCCGCCATTCCAGGAATTAACCTAGTGAACCTTCGCTGCACGCCCTCAATAGCAAGAATGTCCTTCCTCAAATTTGGAGACCAAAACTGCACACAGTACTCCAGGTGCGGTCTCACTAGGGCCCTGTACAATTGCAGAAGGACCTCTTTGCTCCTATACTCAACTCCTCTTGTCATAAAGGCCAACATGTCATAGAAACATAGAAACACAGAAAATAGGTGCAGGAGGAGGCCATTCGGCCCTTCAAGCCAGCCATTGTGATCATGGCTGATCGTTCACAATCAATAACCCGTGCCTGCCTTCTCCCCATATCCCTTGATTCCACTAGCCCCTAGACCTCTATCTAACTCTCTCTTAAATCCATCCAGTGAATTGGCCTCCACTGCCCTCTGTGGCAGAGAATTCCACAAATTCACAACTCTCTGGGTGAAAAAGTTCCTTCTCTCCTCAGTTTTAAATGGCCTACCCTTTATTCTAAGACTGTGGCCCCTGGTTCGTGACCCGCCCAACATTGGGAACATTTTTTCTGCATCTAGCTTGTCCAGTCCTTTTATAATTTTATATGTTTCTATAAGATCCCCTCTCATCCTTCTAAACTCCAGTGAATACAAGCCTAGTCTTTTCAATTTTTCCTCATATGATAGTCCCACCATCCTAGGGATCAATCTCGTGAACCTACGCTGCACTGCCTCAATTACAAGGATGTCCTTCCTCAAATTAGGAGTCCAAAACAGTACACAATACTCCAGATATGGTCTTACCAGGGCCCTATACAACTGCAGAAGAACCTCTTTACACCTATACTGAAATCCTCTCGTTATGAAGGCCAACATGCCATTAGGTTTCTTCACTGCCTGCTGTACCTGCATGCTAACTTTCAGTGACTGGTGTACAAGGACACCCAGGTCTCGCTGCACTTCCCCCTTACCTAACCTAACACCATTGAGATAATAATCTGCTTCCTTGTTTTTGCCGTCAAAGTGGATAACCTCACATTTATCTATATTATACTGCATCTGCCACGCATCTGCCCACTCACTCAACCTGTCCAGGTCACCCTGCAACCTCCTAACATCCTCTTCACAGTTCACACTGCCGCCCAGCTTTTTTTCATCCACAAACTTGCTAGTGTTAATTCCATCATCCAAATCATTAATATCTATGGTGAACAGTTGCGGCCACAATGGAGCCTTGCGGCACTCCACTCACCACTGCAATTGTACAGGGCCCTAGTGAGACCGCACCTGGAGTACTGCCATTCTGAAAAGGACCCGTTCATCCCTAGTCTTTGCTTCCTGTCTGCCAACCAATTCTCTATCCATGTCAACACCCTACCCCCAATACCATGTGCTCTAATTTTGCTCACCAATCTCCTGTGTGGGACCTTATCAAAGACTTTCTGAAAGTCTAGATACACTACATCCACTGGCTCTCCTTCATCCATTTTACTTGTCACATCCTCAAAAAATTCCAGAAGATTAGTCAAGCATGATTTCCCTTTCATAAATCCATGCTGACTTGGATTTTAATGCTATCCAAATGCACCGTTATTACCTCTTTAATAATTGACTCCATCATCTTCCCCACCACCGATGTCAGGCTAACTGGTCTGTAATTCCCCATTTTCTCTCTTGCTCCTTTCTTGAAAAGTGGGATAACATTAGCTATCCTCCAATCCACAGGAACTGATCCTGAATCTATTGAACATTGGAAAATGATCACCAATCCCTCCACTATTTCTAGAGCCACCTCCCTGAGTACCCTAGGATGATAGGGATTTATCAACCTTCGGTCCCATCAGTCTACCCAATACTATTTCTCGCCTAATGCAAATTTCTTTCAGTTCCTCTATCCCCCTAGATCTTCTGTCCTCTAGTACATCTGGGAGATTGTTTGTGTCTTCCTTAGTGAAGACAAATCCGAAGTACCTGTTCAACTCTTCTGCCATTTCCTTGTTACCCATAATAATTTCACCCGTATCTGCCTTCAAGGGACCCACATTTGACTTTACTAATCTTTTTCTCTTAACATATCTAAAGATGCTTTTACTGTCCTTCTTTATATTCTTGGCCAGCTTCCCCTCGTACTTCATCTTTTCAGCCCGTATTGCCCGTTTTGTTACCTTCTGTTGTCCTGTGAAAGTTTGCCAATCCTCTGGATTCCCGCTATTTTATACATCTTTTCTTTTAGTTTTATTCCATCCCTAACTTCCCTTGTCAGCCACGGTTGAGTTCACTTAGCAGCCAGCTAAGGTACTACTCCCCTTACAATCTTTTTTCCTCTTTGGAATGAAATAACCATATAACCATATAACAATTACAGCATGGAAACAGGCCCGTTCGGCCCTACCAGTCCACGCCAACCACTTTCTCTGACCTAGTCTCATCTACCTGCTCTCAGACCATAACCCTCCAATCCCCTCCCATCCATATACCTATCCAATTTACTCTTAAATAATAAAATCGAGCCTGCCTCCACCACTTCCACCGGAAGCTCATTCCACACAGCCACCACCCTCTGAGTAAAGAAGTTACCCCTCATGTTACCCCTAAACTTTTGTCCCTTAATTCTGAAGTTATGTCCCCTTGTTGGAATCTTCCCCACTCTCAAAGGGAAAAGCCTACCCACATCAACTCTGTCCGTCCCTCCTAAAATTTTAAAAACCTCTATCAAGTCCCCCCTCAACCTTCTACGCTCCAAAGAATAAAGACCCAACCTGTTCAACCTCTCTCTGTAGCTTAAGTGCTGAAACCCAGGCAACATTCCAGTAAATCTCTGTACCCTCTCCATTTTATTGACATCCTTTCTATAATTTGGCGACCAGAACTGCACACCATACTCCAGATTCGGCCTCACCAATGCCCTGTACAATTTCAACATTACATCCCAACTTCTATATTCGATGCTCTGATTTATAAAGGCAAGCATACCAAACGCCTTCTTCACCACCCTATCCACATGAGATTCCACCTTCAGGGAACAATGCACAGTTATTCCCAGATCCCTCTGTTCCATTGCATTCCTCAATTCCCTACCATTTACCCTGTACGTTCTATTTTGATTTGTCCTACCAAAATGCAGCACCTCACACTTATCAGCATTAAACTCCATCTGCCATCTTTCAGCCCACCCTTCCAAAAGGCCCAAGTCTCTCTGTAGACTTTGAAAATCTACTTCATTATTAACTACACCCCCTATCTTAGTATCATCTGCATACTTTAGTTTAGTTTAGAGATACAGCGCGGAAACAGGCTCTTTCGGCCCACCGGGTCCGCGCCGACCATCGATCCCCACACACTAACACTGTCCTACGCACACTAGGGACAATTTTTACATTTACCAAGCCAATTAATCTGCAAACCTGCACGTCTTTGGAGTGTGGGAGGAAACCGAAGATCTCGGAGAAAACCCACGCAGGTCACGGGGAGAACGTGCAGACAGCGCCCGTGGTCGGGATGGAACCCGGGTCTCCGGCGCTGCATTTGCTGTAAGGCAGCAACTCTACCGTGCCGAATGTGTATCTCTTTTGCGCCATCGTAAAATGGAAATATCGTACGTCGAGGAGCATCTGTACATATTAACGATTTAGATGGCGGAATTCAATGTAACATCTCTAGCTTTGCGGATGACACGTAGAAACATAGAAAATAGGTGCAGGAGGAGGCCATTCTGCCGTTCGAGCCAGCACCGCCATTCAATATGATCATGAACCTTTTTCACCCAGAGAGTTGTGAATTTGTGGAATTCTCTGCCACAGAGGGCAGTGGAGGCCGATTCACTGGATGAATTTAAAAGAGAGTTGGATAGAGCTCTAGGGGCTAGCGGAATCAAGGGATATGGGGAGAAGGCAGGCACGGGTTACTGATTGTGGATGATCAGCCATGATCACAATGAATGGCAGTGCTGGCTGGAAGGGCCGAATGGCCTCCTCCTGTACCTATCCTCCTATGTTTACTAATCCAATTTGCCACACCATCATCCAGATCATTAATGTAAATGACAAACAACAGTGGACCCAACACAGATCCTTGGGGTACTCCACTAGACACTGACCTCCAACCTGACATACAGTTGTCAACCATTACCCTCTGGTATCTCCCATTCAGCCATTGTTGAATCCATCGTGCAACCTCACTATTAATACCCAACGATTTAACCTTCTTAATCAACCTTCCATGTGGAACCTTGTCAAATGCCTTACTGAAGTCCATATAGACAACATCCACAGCCTTGCCCTTATCAATTTCCCTGGTAACCTCTTCAAAAAATTCAAGAAAATTAGTCAAACATGACCTTCCCGGCACAAATCCATGTTGACTGTTTCTAATCAGGCCTTGTTTATCCATGTGATAATGATCCTGCGTCTTCTGGATTATGCCCAGAAATTCTTGCCATTGCTGTTCCACCGTCATTCCTGCTAGGATCGCTTTCCAGTCTACCTTGCCCAGATCCTCTCTCATGCCTTCATAGTCCCCTTTGTTCAACTGCAACACTGACACTTCCGATTTAACCTTCTCCTCAAATTGCAGATGAAAACTAATCTTATTATGATCACTACCTCCAAGCGGTTCCTTTACCTCGAGTTCTCTTATCAAATCTGGTTCATTGGATAACACTAAATCCAGAATTGCCTTTTCTCTGGTAGCTTTCTTCACTGCTTGCTGTACCTGCATGCTAACTTTAAGTGACTGATGAACAAGGACACCCAGATCTCTTTGTTTTTCCCCATATCTTAACTTGACACCATTCAGATAATAATCTGTCTTCCTGTTCTTACCACCAAGGTGGAAAACCTCACATTTATCCACATTAAACTGCATCTGCCATGCATCTGCCCACTCACACAACCTGTCCAAGTCACCCTGCATCCTCATAACATCCTCCTCACAGTTCACACTGCCACCCAGCTTTGTGTCATCTGCAAATTTGCTAATGTTACTTTTAATCCCTTCATCTAAGTCATTAATGTATATTGTAAATAGCTGCGGTCCCAGCACCGAGCCTTACGGTACCCCACTAGTCACTGCCTACCATTCTGAAAAGGACCCGTTAATCCCTACTTTTTGTTTCCTGTCTGCCAACCAATTTTCTATCCATGTCAGCACCCTACCCCCAATACCATGTGCTCTAATCTTGCTCACTAATCTCCTATGTGGGACCTTATCAAAGGTTTTCGGAAAGTCCAGGTACACTACATCCATTGGCTCTCCCTTGTCCATTTTCCTAGTTACATCCTCAAAAAATTCCAGAAGATTAGTCAAGCATGATTTCACCTTCGTAAATCCATGCTGACTCAGAACAATCATGTTACTGCTATCCAAGTGTTCCACAATTTCGTCTTTTATAATTGACTCCATCATCTTCCCCACCACTGATGTCAGGCTAGCTGGTCTATAAATTTCCTGTTTTCTCTCTCCCTCCTTTCTTAAAAAGTGGGATAACATGAGCTACCCTCCAATCCACAGGATCTAAATCTGTAGAACATTGGAAAATGATCACCAATGTGTCCACGATTTCTAGAGCCATTTCCTCAAGTACCCTGGGATGCAGACCATCAGGCCCTAGGGATTTATCAGCCTTCAGTCCCATTAGTCTAACGTATCTAAAGAAGCTTTTACTATCCTTCTTTACATTCTTGGCAAGCTTACCTTCGTACCTCATCTTTTCTCCCCGTATTGCCTTTTTAATTATCTTCTGTTTAAAAGGGTTTCAATCCTCTGGCTTTCCCGCTCATCTTTGCTATGTTATACTTCCTCTCCTTTATTTTTATACTGTCCTTGACTTCCCTTGTCAGCCACGGTTGCCTCTTACTCCCCTTAGAATCTTTCTTCCTCTTTGGAATGGACTAATCCTGCCCCATCTGTATTATTCCCAGAAATAACTGCCATTGTTGTTCCACCGTCTTCCCTGCTAGGGTCTCTTTCCAGTCAACTCTGGCCAGCTGCTCTCTCATGCCTCCATAGTCCCCCTTGCTCAACTGCAATACTGACATTTCCGAGTTTCCTTTCTCCCTCTCAAATTGTAGATTAAAATTGATCATATTATGATCACTACCTCCTAATGGCTCTTTTATCTTGAGTTCCCTTATTAAATCCGGTTCATTGGACAACACTAAATCCAGAATTGCCTTCTTTCTGGTAGGCTCCAGTACAAGTTGCTCTAAGAATCTATCTCGGAGACACTCCACAAACTCCCTTTCTTGGGGTCCATTACCAAGCAGATTTTCCCAGTCTACCTGCATGTTGAAATCTCCCATAACCACTGTAGCATTACCTTTGCGACATGCCAATTTTAACTCGATTCAACTTGCACCCTATATCCAGGCTACTGTTTGGGGGCCTGTAGATAACTCCCATTAGGGTCTTTTTACCCTTACAATTCCTCATTTCTATCCATACTGATTCTACATCTCCTGATTCTATGTCACCCCTTGCAAGGGAGTGAATATCATTCCTTACCAACAGAGTGACCCCACCCCCTCTGCCCACCTGTCTGTCTTTTCTATACGTTGTGTACCCCTGAATATTCAGTTCCCATCCCTGGTCCTCTTGTAGCCATGTCTCTGTAATTCCCCCAACATTCATACTTGCCAATGTCTAACTGAGCCTCAAGCTCATCCACTTTATCTTTTATACTTCGCGCATTTAAATACAACACTTTAACCTTGGTATTCACCTCCCCTCTCACACCGGTCACTATTGGCCTGGACATTACTCTCTTATCCCTTCTTGAACTTTCCTTCCCATTAATTCGGGAATCTATTGCAACTTTTCCTGTATTCGCTTCCCCTTTAACTCCCTCTTTATATTCCCAATTTGTCACCCCTCCCCCCCCCCACTATTTAGTTTAAACCCACACGTGTAACACCAGCAAACCTGCCTGCCAGAATGTTGGTCCCCCTGCTGTTAAGATGCAACCCGTCCCTTTTGTACAGGTCACCCCTACCCCAGAAGAGATCCCAATGGTCTATAAATCTAAATCCCTGCTCCCTGCACCAGCCCCTCAGCCATACATTCATATCCCCTATCTCCCTGTTCCTGCCCTCACCAGCACGAGGTACAGGAAGCAGTCCAGAGATAACCACCCTGGAAGTCCTGCTTTTCAGTCTTCTTCCTAACTCCTTAAACCCACGATGCAGAACCTCCTTCCTCTTCCTCCCGACGTTGTTCGCACGTGCACAACTACTTCTGGCAGTTCACCTTCCCTCTTGAGGATGTTCTAAAGTCTAAAGTCGACATCTTGAACCCTGGCACCAGGGAGGCAACAGACCATCCTCGAGTCTCGCCTGCCGCCACAGAATCTACTGTCCGCACCTCGGACAATGCAGTCACCCACCACTTGGGCTCTGCCCAACGTTGGTCTCACCGGTCAAGTCTCATCGTTGATATTGGAGCCACCGACCTGTCCACTGTTCGGACTGGAAGCATCTTCTGCCCCGACAGCTCCCAAGAGGGTGTACCTGTTTTCATTAGGCACAGCCACCAGGGTCTCCTGCACTCCACTTGTACCGCCCTTTCTCACAGTCACCTACCTTTGCTCTTCCTGCATCCGTAGCAACCTCAATGTAGGTCCTGTCCAGGAAACACTCATTTTCCCGGATGGCTCCGAGGCCAACCAACTGCTTCTCCAGTTGCCCAACACGTTCACTCAGGAGCTGCATCTGGACACGATTCCTGCAGGTGTAGTTCCCAGAAGCTCCAGCGTTGTCCCTGACAGCCCACATCCTGCAGGTATCACACTGCACCAACATGCCTGCCATCTCTTCAGTGACAGAAATCACAAGTCAAAGTCCAAACAAGTGTAGCCTCCTCCCCTCAGCCTCCTCCCCTCAGCCTCCTCGCCAAAGACTCTCGAGCCAAAGACTCACACTTCACCTCCCAAGGCACTTCCCCTCCAAGGCCGCTCTGCTACAGTTGCATTTATTTTTATCTGATACCTAATCAACTACTTTAGGGCTGATTAGTAAGCCACCTTCTTTTGTGCAAAACTTTACAGCCAATTAACTCTTTACTCGGTTTTTCAACTGCCTGCTTCTCTGCGCAAGTATCACAGGTTGGCTGGGTGGCAGAAGGCAAAGAATGGTAATAAAGGAGGCTTTTTCTGGTTGGCAGTGACTAGCGGAGTTCCGCAGGGGTCGGTGCTGGGGTCGCTACTCTTCACGTTGTATATCAATGATTTGGATGATGGGATTGAAGGCTTTGTGGCCAAGTTTGCGGATGATACGTAGATAGGTGGAAGGGCAGGTAGTGTAGAGAAAGCAGGGACTCTGCAGAAGGACGATAGAGGTTTTAAAATTTTTAAGAGGGACGGACAGAGTTGACGTGGGTAGGCTTCTCCCCTTGAGAGTGGGGAAGATTCCAACAAGGGGACATAACTTTAGAATTGAGGGACAAAAGTTTAGGGGTAACATGAGGGGTAACTTCTTTACTCAGAGGGTGGTGGCTGTATGGAATGGGCTTCCGGTGGAAGTGGTGGAGGCAGGCTCGATTTTATTATTTAAGAGTAAATTGGATAGGTATATGGATGAGAGGGGATTGGAGGGTTATGGTCTGAGAGCAGGTAGATGAGACTAGGTCAGAGAGAGTGGTCGGCGTGGACTGGTAGGGCCGAACGGGCCTGTTTCCGTGCTGTAATTGTTATATGGTTATATGGTTATAAGGACTTGGACAGGTTGGGAGAGTGGGCAGAGAAGTGGTAGATGGAATATAGTGTAGCAAAATGTGGAGTCATGCATTTTGGTAGTAGGAATAAAGGCATAGACTATTTTCTAAATGGAGAGAGAATCCAGAAATCAGAGGTGCAAAGGGATTTGGGAATGCTAGTGCAGGATTCCACAAAGGTTAATCTGCAAGTTGAATCGGTAGTAATTTCAAGATGGCTTGTATACAAAAACAGGGATGTAATAGTGAGGCTCTATAAGGCGCTGGTAAGGCCATATTTGGAATATTGTGAGCAATTTTGTGCACCATATCTGAGGAAGGATGTGCTGCGTGGGTTTTCTCCAAGATCTTCGGATTCGTCCCACACTCCAAAGACGTAGGTTAATTGGCTTGGTAATTGTTAATATGCAGGGATCGCTGGTCGGTGGGCCGAAGCATCTGTGGAGGGAATGGACAGGTGTATCAAGTTGGGCCCTACCATTCACCGTGACAGTTCTGGCCTGCTTGATTCCCAAAATTCACCACCTTGCACTTTTCTGTATTAAACTTAATTAGCCATTCCACAGCCCATTCCCCAGCTGATCCAGATCCTGGGTCCGAGTTGTATCTGAAGTCGAAGGTGTAGATGGTGAACAGGATGGGAGAGAGGACCATCCCCTGTAGGGCCTCTGTGTTGCTCACCACCATGTCTGAGACACAGTTCTGTAGCCTGACATATTGTGGTCGTCCAGTCAGGTTGTTGGTGATCCTGGACACCAGTGGAGCATCCACCTGCACCTTGGTCAGTTTGCTCCCTAGCAGTGCTGGCCAGATCGTGTTAAAAGCACTGGAGAAGTCAAAGAACATGCTTCCTGGTTTCCCATCTTATACAACTGCAACATGACCTCCCAACATCTTTGACTGATGAAGGCCAATGTGCCAAAGGCCTTTTTGACCACCCTACCTACCTGCGACTCCACCTTCAAAGAACCATGCGTCTGCACTCCTAGATCCCTCTGTTCTACAACACTTCCCAGAGCCCTACCATTCACTGTGTAGGTCCTGCCCATGTTAGACTTCCCAAAATGCAACACCTCATATTTCTCTGTATTAAATTCCATCAACCATTCCTCCGCCCACCTGGCCAATCGAACAAGATCCTACTGCAATCGTTCACATCCATCTTCATTATCTGCAAAACCACCCACTTTTGTATCACCTGCAAACTTGCTAATCTTGCCCTGTATGTTCTCATCCAAATCATTGATGTAGATGACAAACAGTAATGGCATCAATGAGGCGCATCACTTGTCACAGGCCTCCAGTCTGAGAAGCAAACTTCCACCATCACCCTCTGCTTCCTTCCATGGAGCCAATTTGCTATCCATTCAGCTATCTCTCCTTGTATCTCATGGGATCTGACCTTCCAGAGCAGCCTACCGTGCGGAACCTTGTCGAATGCCTTACTGAAATCCGGCTCACTGGCAGTCTCTCTGTCTTTTTTTTGTTGTTTTGTCTATTGTCATCGTTTAAATGTACGTTTTCATTTATTTTTAGCTCTGTATATGTGGGGGGTGGTGGGGGGGTGGGGGAAACCTTTTTTTCCAATCTCCTCCTCAACGGAGATGCGACCTTTACCGTGTCGTATCTCCGTTCGTGCTACGGCCTAACATCGTGGAGTCGGCGGCCTCCAGCTGGGATCGACCTTGAAGACTCTGGTCGCAGGGCCTGGACTTACCATCTCGGAGGCTTCGGCCGTGGGCCCTGCAGACCGCAACATCGGGAGCTCGCAGGTCCCTGGCTGGTGACCGGCTTTCGGGAGCTCCAGCCGTAGCAGCTTCGACCGCCCCGGAGCGCGGGGTTTGATCGACCCGCTCGCAGGCCCTTCATCGCCCTGCGTGGCCTGGCCGCGGCACTTTCCATCGCCCGGTGGGGGCTCAGGACCTTCATCGGCCTGCTCGGCTCGGCCCTGGGACTTTCCATCGCCCGGTGGGGGCTTCAAAAGTCGGGAGCCTCGATCGCCTCGTGGCACCACGGGAGAAGAATGAGGAGGAGATAAGACTTTTCTTTGCCTTCCATCACAGTGAGGGTATGCCTGGAGCAATCACTGTGATGGCTGTTTGTGTTAAAATTGTAATTGTGTGTCTTGTGTTCTTTGTTGTTTATTGCCGGACCCTGACGTGAGAGGACGCTGGCGCTATTTGTTCGACGCTTCTCCGTCAGGACAGTTCGTCTGTTTGTTTTTATGTCATGACTGTTTTTGTAAAGCGTCTTTGAGCATTTGGAAAAGCGCTATATAAAATAAATGTTTATTATTATTATTATTATTATTATTATTATTATTATATATATAACATCTGTAAGGGGTTTCTGCGCCGAGCTTTCACCCGACCTAAGGTCCCCGTGCCTTGCTCTGATCCCTTGACCAGGCCGCGCACACTGGTTCCCCGTGAGTGGTTCGACCCACTCACCCCCTACGGTTCTAGACACTGGACTTAGATGCAGGAGCATTTATAGTGCAGAAAAATTCAACCAGACCAGATTTGAAGACCAGGGTTTAAATGGAAAAGGCTTTTAATGAGCGCTTGGGACTATTGTCCATGAATACTTATACAGTTCTATAAGACATATCTATAAGACACATACCGAATTACATGAATACTTTTGACTATGAATCATAAAACGCACAGTTCTACAAGACATGTACATGAATACCTTTTTCTCTGAATTCTAAAACGCACAGTTCTACAAGACATATACACGACTGTAAGATGGGGAACGTACGGCACATCGCAAACTTGACCAACACATATTCATTTACACACCCACGTTTATTCAAACCACCCTCCCCTCTACACTAAAACTATGTCCAGGATGTGCAGGATTGGGGTACATGCTCACCATGGGGCTATTACTGGGGTTACTGGCTGTTCGTGCTACTTCTCCGCTGCTTTCCGTGGGGGTCGTGCTTGTCCCCTGAGTTTCTTCCTTCCGTTTCTTGCGTTCCTGGCCAGTCGTTGCGAGCGTTGCTGTCCCTGTTGCGAGCGTTCCTGGCCAGTCGTTGCGAGCGTTGCTGTCCCTGTTGCGAGCGTTCCTGGCCAGTCGTTGCGAGCGTTGCTGTCCCTGCTGCGAGCGTGTCTTTCTTGATTGTCTTTTTCGTCTTCCTCCTGGCTTGCGTTCCTTGCAGGTTTTCTTGCATGAGTTGCAGGTTTCTTCTTGCCTGTCTTTTCTTCCTCCTGCATCCGTTTGACTTGAGTCTTTTCTTCCTCCTGCATCCGTTTGACTTCTTTCTTGCATGAGTTTAAAACCCAAAAGTCGTGGCCAGTTATACTAATTCTGGCCCGTCCTTTCTCCCGCCAGATCTTGGGATCTCTTTGTTTAAAAGATATGTATGAGTCCGGGGGTACCGGGGATGGCCAGACGGTGTTAATTGGTATTTCATTGCGAGGTGATGGGTTTAACTGGTTTCCCATCACCTACCAGGTAGTTTTCTATGGGCTATTGTGCCCCCTTAACGAGATTAACTGTGTAGGTCGGCTTGGGGCATTGTGAGTATGCTGATGTCTGGACTTCGACCTGGTTTCGCAGGTTTCTGCATGGCCAATACCCATCCATTGTTCTGGCCGTGGCTTTGCAGAAACCTAGAGACTGGGCTGTAAGGTTTTTGCTCTTGTGGCTGGTCACGAGGTCCTGCGGCCATTTTAGGACCCACATATTGTGACATCCCTTGGTAAACTGACCGCAGCCTTTCTCCGCTATCAGCCTCAGTCTCCCGTTTAAAATGTCCAAACTGCAGCTCTTTGGTTTGGTGTTGCTTTCAGAATGAGGGAAAACTTCTCAAATCTTACACATCTATAGCTCTGCCCTCATCAACCTTCTTGGTCACATCTTAATAAAATTCAATCAGATTTGTGAGACACGACCTCCCACATATAAAACCATGCAGGCTGATGAGATTTGTTTATCTTGGCACTAAGTTGGGCACAGACACTGTGGGCCAAGGGGCCTTTACCTGTGCTGTACTGTTCTATGTAAGCAAGGCTTTTGGTCAAGGTATTGATATTGAAGACACAAGGAACTGCAGACGCTGGTTTACAAAATAAGACACAACGTGCTGGAGTAACTCAGTGGGTCAGGCAGCATCTCTGGAGAACATGAATAGGTGATGTTGTACCAACGTACAAACCCATGACTATCCCTAATCAGCCCTTGTTCATCCACATGCCTGTATATCCTATCCCTCAGAATACTCTCCAGTAACCTACCAACTACAGATGTTAAGCTCACTGGCCTATAGTTCCCAGCATTTTCCCTGCAGCCCTCCTTGAAAAGAGGCCACCCTCCAGTCTCTCCTGTATTTAAGGATGACTCATAAATTTCAACCAGGGCTCCCGCAATTTCCTCTCTAGTTTCCCACAATGTCCTCAGATATATCTGACCAGGCCCTGGAGATTTGTCTACCTTCATAAACGACAGTACCTTTAGCACCTCTTCGACCGTAACACTGACTGCTCTCAAGACACTTCTACTGCAACAGCCTCCTCTATGGCGCACCCTCAAAAATCATCAATAAACTTCAATACATTCAAAACTCCGCTGCCCGTCTACTCACACACACCTCGATCCGTGACCATATCACCCCCGTCCTTTATAAACTCCACTGGCTCCCCATCCCCCAGAGAATCCAGTACAAAATCATCATATCATATATATCTACAGCCGGAAACAGGCCTTTTCGGCCCTCCAAGTCCGTGCCGCCCAGTGATCCCCGTACATTAACACTATCCTACACCCACTAGGGACAATTTTTACATTTACCCAGCCAATTAACCTACATACCTGCACGTCTTTGGAGTGTGGGAGGAAACCGAAGATCTCGGAGAAAACCCACGCAGGTCACGGGGAGAACGTACAAACTCCTTACAGTGCAGCACCCGTAGTCAGGATCGAACCTGTGTCTCCGGCGCTGCATTCGCTGTAAAGCAGCAACTCTACCGCTGCGCTGCCGTGCCGCCCAATCCTCCTCATAACATACAAAGCCCTCCATAACCTTGCCCCATCCTACCTGACCGACCTCCTCCACAGGCACACTCCCACCTGCACCCTCCGCTCTGCCGCTGCCAATCTCCTATCCCCCCACATCCGGACCAAACTCAGATCCTGGGGGGACAGGGCTTTCTCCATCGCTGCTCCCACCCTATGGAACTCACTACCCCAAAACGTTAGAGACTCCTCCACACTCACCACATTCAAAACATCACTGAAGTCTCACCTGTTCAGTACTGCCTTCAACCACTGAAGGTCACCTCACCTTCTGTCTCCTTTCTCTGTTCATTTATTTATTTACTTATTTATCTATTTATTCCCTATGTTCTCAAAATCTCTGTAAAGC
Source organism: Rhinoraja longicauda (assembly GCF_053455715.1). Classification (NCBI taxonomy): domain Eukaryota; kingdom Metazoa; phylum Chordata; class Chondrichthyes; order Rajiformes; family Arhynchobatidae; genus Rhinoraja; species Rhinoraja longicauda. The sequence goes on along the minus strand of NC_135961.1, from coordinate 652,569 downwards.
GTCTTTGAGTATATGAAAAGCGCTATATAAATAAAATGCATTATTATTATTATTATTCCATTAACTGCCCCAAGTTCCTCCGTCCTGTCCTTCTCCTCGGTAAATACAGAGGAGAAATACTCATTGAAGACCTTGCCCATCTCCTGAGGCTCCACAGAGTTGACCGCTTTGATTCCTGAGGGGTCCCACTCTCTCTAGTTACCTCTTTCCCCCTTATGTATTTATAAAATCTCTTTGGATAGACCTTTATGCTATCTACCAGAGCTATCTCCTGGCCCCTTTTTGCCCTTCTGATTTCTTTTTTTAGTTTGCTATTTAGTTCCAAAAACTCCTCCAGGTTTGCACTTGATCCCAGCTGCCTATACCTGCCCCATGCATCCTTCTTATTCTGCACCAGATTAAAACCTCCATACCCTCTAGTTTGTAAGGCTATCTCCCTGATTTCCAGAGAATTTCTGTTGCAATAAGCCTTCATGGCGGCACTATGGTGCAGCGGTAGACCCACTACCCTACAGCGCCAGAGACCCGGGTTCCATCCCGACTACGGGTGCTGTCTGTACCGAGTTTGTACGTTCTCCCGTGTGGGTTTTCTCCGAAATCTTCGGTTTCCTCCCACACTCCAAAGATGTAGGTTTGTAGGTTAATTGGCTTGGTATTTTCGTAAAATTGTCCCTGATGTGTAGGGTAATATTCGTGTGCGGGGATCGCTGGTTGGTGCGGACTTGGTGGGCTAAAATCTTAAAATTTCAAGATTACGTCTTTTGAAGACTGTTTGGTGACTTGTAAATGGAGATCAAATTTATACAGATGCAGCCCAAAATCAATCAGGTAAAGACACAGAACCACTTCCTCCAATAAGTCGGTTTCTATGTTTCTCCATAAACTCTCGTCGGTTGCAAACTCTAAAAAGTGATTATTTAAGGTTATGCAATAACATAACTGATTGAATCACGTGTGAAATGCCCTGGTGCCGCAGAGCACTATTTCCTGATCCATTTACAATTTTCCAGTTTGGATGGTGGTGCTGTGAGATTCATTCAGGTTCATACTTGAATCTGGCATCTGAGATGTCCTCATTCTTTAGGGAATGTGGGTTCCCTTCTTCCATCATAGATGAGGCCTTCACTAGGGTCTCCTCGATATCCCACAGCTCAGTTCTTGCTCCCCGTCCCCCCAGTCACAACAGGGACAGAGAGTCCCCTGAGGCATAGAAACATAGAAAATAGGTGCAGGAGGAGGCCATTTGGTCCTTCGAGCCAGCACCACCATTCATTGTGATCATGGCTGATCATCCACAATCAGTAACTCATGCCTGCCTTCTCCCCATATCCCTTGATTCCACTAGCCCCTAGAGCTCCATCTAACTCTCTTTTAAATTCATCCAGTGAATTGGTCTCTACTGCCTTCTGTGGCAGAGAATTCCACAAATTCACAACTCTCTGGGTGAAAAAGTTTCTTCTCATCTCAGTTTTAAATGGCCTCCCCTTTATTCTTAGACTATGGCCCCAGGTTCCTGAATTACCTAGTCCTTACCTTTTACCCCATCAGCCAACATCTTTGCCACCTCTAACAGGATCCCACCACTTGCCACATCTTCCCATCTCCATCCCTTTCCACTTTGCAGTGTGTTTCAGAGCCATAGTGTGGAAACACACCCTTCGACCCAACTATTTCCAGCTGTGTTGCAACATTGTCAACATTGTCCGTTTCACTCTCCACTGGTGTTGAATGCAGCCAGGATGTCTAAAGATGTGGATTTCATCCTCATTACTCATGAAAATGCTTCCGTTCGCAATGTGATACTGTTATTTAAAACAATACTATATCACTAACTATACGGTATGTAGGTAAATTGGCTGGGTAAATGTAAAAATTGTCCCTAGTGTGTAGGATAGTGTTAATAGTGTTAGTGTGCGGGGATCGCTGGGTGGCACGGACTTGGTGGGCCGAAAAGGCCTGTTTCCGCGCTGTATATATATGATATGATATACCCACTGGCTCTTTTTTAAATGTGTTTCATTTAACTCTACTGTTTAAAAATAACACAATCTTTGGTATCAATAGTGAATACATTCTGGCAGCCAATTTTTGTTTTACTGGTGAGTTTACCAGTAAACAATGATAATTGACAAAATGGTGCTGTAAAGCCAACAGGTGGCACTAATTCAACAATAGTTACTATAATACGTTTATGCTTAGTTGTTAAACACTTTGTTCTAAAGGTTTCCCAACCAATTTTGAAAAGCTTTAATATTTTTGACAATATGAGATCTTTTGAAAATAGAATATGTTTTTAAGTGTGAAGATTCCTGTTTTCTGCAGGTCCCACGTGCCAGCCACCCAAAATGCAGATAGTTTAGAGATATAGCGTGGAAACAGGCCCTTCGGCCCATCGAGTCCACACCAACCAGCGAACCCCGCACATTAACACTATCCTACACACACTAAGGACAATTTTTACATTTACCAAGCCAATTAACCTACAAACCTGCACGTCTTTGGAGTGTGGGAGGAAACCAAAGATCTCGGAGAAAACCCACGCAGGTCACGGGGAGAACGTACAAACTCCGTACAGACAGCACCCGTAGTGGGGATGGAACCCGGGTCTCCGGGGCTGCATTCGCTGTAAGGCAGCAACTCTACCGCTGCGCCACCGTGCCACCCGTAAGTTTGTAAGTTTGCTGACGACACCAAAATTGGAGGAGTTGCAGACAGCTGAATACTATCTTCCCATCTCCACCCCTTTCCGCAGAGACCGTTCCCTCCACAACTCCCTGGTCCACTCCTCCCTTCCCACTCAAACCACCCCCTCCCCAGGTACTTTGCCCTGCAACCGCAGGAGATGCAACACCTATCACTATACCTCCCCCCTCAACTCCATCCAAGGACCCCGACAGTACTTTCAGGCGAGACAGAAAGATACTTTCAGATGGTCCCTGCACCTCCTCCAACCTCATCTACTGTATTCGCTGTTCCAGGTGTGGACTCCTATATATCTGCTGCAGAAATGGGCAGAGAAATGCAGACAGATGGTGGGGTGGTGCACTTTGGTAGGTTGAATGTAAGGGGGGGGGAGTATATAATTAATGGCAAGACCCTGAGCAGCATTGATGTGCACAGGGATCTTCGAGTTCAGGTTCAAGGGCTAAACATCCAAGGACGTACACGCCACTGGAGATAAATGGGTCTACTGTGGATAGGGTGAGCAGTTTTAAATACTTGGGAGTCCACAACACAGAGCATCTGACATGGGCAACGCACATTGCCGCACTGGTGGGTAAGGCAAAGCAGCGCCTTTACCACCTTAGACAGCTGAGGAAATTCAGAGTGTCTCTGAGGATCCTTCATTGCTTCTACTCTGGGGCTGTAGAGAGCATCCTGTCCGGCAACATTACAGCCTGGTTTGGGAACAGCTCTGCCCAGGACAGGATGGCCCTGCAGAGAGTAGTGCGTTCAGCAGAACTACACGCACCATGGGAACTACACTCGCCCCCCTGCAGGACCTATACATCAGGAGGTGCAGATCCAGAGCAAGCAAGATCATGAGGAACCCCTGCCACCCCAGTAACGGACTGTTCCAGATGCTATGATCAGGCAAACGCCTCCGCTGTCACGCTGTGAAAACGGAGAGGATGAGACGGAGTTTCTTCCCACAGGCCATCAGGACTGGCAACTTTTATAACTCCAGAGACTAATTTTTGTCTACACTATAGTAACTTATTAACTTTATTTATATGCTGTAACTGTAATTCTTTTTTGTGCACAATCCGCAGGCATTGCCACTTTCATTTCACTACACATCGTGTATGTGTATGTGACAAATAAACTTGACTTGACTCACTGAAAGTGTCTGCACAAGTAGATAGAGTGGTAAAGGAGACATATGGTATGCATGCCTTCACTGCTAGGGGCATTGAGTACAAGAGTCAGGAAGTCATGATGGAGATCTCCAGGACTTTGGCTAGGTTGCATTTGGAGTATTGTGTGCAGTTCTGGTCATCCCATTACAGGATAAATGTGGGGGCTTTGGAGAGGGTGCAAAGGAGGTTTACATCAATGCTGGGTAGACACAAAATGCTGGAGTAACTCAGCGGGACAGGCAGCATCTCTCGAGAGAAGGAATGGGCGAAGTTTCGGGTCGACACCCTTCTTCAAACTTCAATCTTGTTTCCCTTTCATCTGACTCTCAGCCTGAAAAAGAGTCTTGACCCAAAATTCATCTATTCCCTCTCTCCAGAGATGCTGCCTGTCCCGCTGAGTTACTCCAGAATTTTGTGTACCTTCGCTTTAAACCAGCATCTGCAGTTCTTTCCTACACATTACATCAATGCTGGCTGGATTAGAAGGTTTCAGCTACAGGGATAGACTTCGTTGTTTTTTCCGGGAACGTTGGAGGTTGAGGGGACACATATTAGAAATATATAAAATTATGAGGGGCACAGATAGGGTAGACAGTTGGAACTCTTTTCCTAGCATGGAAAGGACTAACACTAGAGGGCACAGCTGGAAGGTGAGGGCGAGAGAGTTTAATGGGGACGTGCAGTGCATGTTTTTTTTACACAGATAGTGGGGGCCTGGAACGTGCTGCCAGGGGGTTGTGGTAGAGGCGGATATGATAGTGATGTTTCAGAGGCTTGTAGATAGGCAGAATGAAGTGCAGGGATACAGGGATATGGATCGAGTCAGTTAGGCAGATGAGATCAGTTTAACTTGGCATGATGTTGTGCACCAACATAGTGGGCTCAAGGGCCCTTTCCTGCTCTGTACCTCTCTGTGTTCGAAATGCCCAAACAGTATCGAGTAAAATGTTTGATGATTAAAGTGTCTAGGATCTGAACCTCGTGAGAATCATTCTCGGATCACTGGAGAAAGATAGTTGGCAGCAATCTCCTTATCATTTAGTTTCAACAATCCAGAGTCCAATATGAATTCATGTGAACCAAAGAAAGTTACATTTATTAAAAATGCATTTAAGACTCATTGTAAAAACATTCATGAATTCAGTAATTAACAGTACTGTTAACGTACCAGTAATCAATCATAGCTGAATAGAATGTCCATTTATCTTTTATTGAAGTTACAGAAGTTTGTAGAAATTGAATAAGAGCAATGAATATGGCCAAATGTTTTATGCAAGGGCTGGGAGAAGGGGGTAAAGAGATGGAGGGGATGGTGGGCTATCAAACCTAACATCTGTTTTTTAAATAAGCGAAGTATCTATAAGGATGACAATATATTCCTGGTTACAACTGTCCTCGAATGGTCAACTGAAATGAACATTCAGTAAACATTCTAACGTATTTCCCTTATATCAGTGATTGATCAATTTATCATCAGTGTACACATGAACAAACTTTTCAAACATACCATGTAGTAGTGGTTATGTCACAATTGAAAAATAAAAGCACAAAAATGTTTACACTCTTTTACAGGTAAATAAAAGATCATATTGATTTAAACAGGTTTACCTTCAAGGGCATAGCATAGTTCAATTTTATTACCTATTACATAATTAGCTTCTTACATACAAATATTGACAAAGTTTGGCTTGTGCTTCAAAGCCTTTTGAGTCTATCGAGTCCACAATGCAGATCATAGTTGGCCATCATTGGGAGGGTGATCTCTGCTGCTGCTGCTGCTGCTGCTGGCTCGTTCCTCACCCTCTGATATGGATTCAATCTCACCACTTGCAGCCTCTTCCCCCTTCTCCACCGCTTTACTGTACTCTGGCTCCAGGCCCTCTGGGCAGGGTAGCTTCAGCAGCTCTTCACGTAGTTGTGCAGTGTGACGCTGCAAGACAATCAGCCGGCAATCAAGTCAGTTTTAGAAACATAGAAAATAGGTGCAGGAGGAGGCCATTTGGCCCTTCAAGCCAGCACCGCCATTCATTGGGATCAGGGCTGATCATCCACAATCAGTAACCCGTGCCTGCCTTCTCACCATATCCCTTGATTCCACTAGCCCCTAGAGCTGTATCTAACTCTCTTTTAAATTCATCCAGGGAATTGGCCTCCACTGCCCTCTGTGGCAGAGAATTCCACAAATTCACAACTCTCTGGGTGAATTTTGTGCTTATACATTTAGTCGGTTGTACTTCGGAAACCCCATTTGTAAAATCAGGACTGCGCCTTGAAAATGTAGGGCAGTTTGTTTGAAACAAACAGAAATGATTTATGTAGGAAGGAACTGCAGATTCTGTTTTACACCAACAGTAGACACAAACAGCGGGACAGGCAGCATCTTGGATACAAGGAATGGGTGAGGTTTGGAACGAGACCCTTCTTCAGACTGAGAGTCAGGGCAGAGGGAGACGAGAGATAAGGAAGGGTTATGGAAAAGTGAAGGAAAAAAAACCTGCAGATGCTAATTAGAATCGAAGGTAGCCACAAAATGCTGGAGTAACTCAGCGGGACAGGTAGCATCTCGGGAGAGATGTCTGAAGAAGGGTCTCGACCCAAAACGTCACTCATTCCTTTTCTCCCGAGATGCTGCCTGACCCTCTGAGTTACTCCAGCATTTTGTGTCTACCTTATGGAAATGTGATATAGATATGGAAGATATGTGGAAATGAAGGGCCGAATGGCCTCCTCCTCCACCTATTTTCTATGTTTCTATGATTTACATGGGCAGTGATAGAATTGGAATAGCAGGGCAAGGTAGCATTGACCAGCAGAGTGGCTCAGCTGGAAGAGTTGCTACCTCCCTGCTCCAACAAACTAGATGCATCCTAATAACATATAACATATAACAACTACAGCATGGAAACAGGCCCGTTCGGCCCTACCAGTCCACGCCGACCATTCGCCCTGACCTAGTCTCATCTCTGATGCTGTCTGTGTGGAGTTGGCATGTTCACCCTGTGAATGCATGTGCATCCCTCTGATGCTCTGGATTGGTCCTGGTTTCAAAACATGTGCGGGTTGATGGATTGATTGGCTGTCGCGAAATGTCCCTGCAGATAAAAGACTTAGATGATGGAATCTGAATCAAAAATCAATGTTGGAAAAACTCAATAGGTCGAGCAGCATCCGTGGATCTGTGCTTCTACGATCTCGACCTTCCTTCACACAATTCTTCCAGTGTTGTGTAAATTGTCCTGAGTGTGAGGTGTGTGGCAATACGTGGGGTGATGGCATGTGGGGAAGATAACAGAATGAAATGTAAGTGAGTGCTTGCAGCAGACCGCCTGTTTCCAATACTGCATGACTCTATATTGGCAAAGACAATCTACTCCAGATATATCAGCACTTCTGTTGCTACATTCCAACATTTTTCAAAACCTTTAAAATGTCACCTCTCTTATCCTTAAGTTGTGACCCCTAGTTCTGGACTTCCCCAACATCGGGATCAATCTTCCCGCATCTAGCCTCTCTAACCCCTTAAGAATTTTATATGTTTCTATAAGATCCCCCCTCAGTCTTCTAAATTCCAGCGAGTATAAGCCTAGTCTATCCAGTCTTTCTTCATATGAAAGTCCTGCCATCCCAGGGATCAATCTGGTGAACCTTTTCTGTACTCCCTCTAAGGCTAGAATGTCTTTCCTCAGATTAGGAGACCAAAACTGTACACAATACTCCAGGTGCGGTCTCACCAAGGCCCTGTACAACTGCAGCAGAACCTCCCTGCTCCTATACTCAAATCCTCTTGCTATGAATGCTAACATACCATTCGCTTTCTTCACTGCCTGCTGCACCTGCACGCTTGCTTTCAATGACTGGTGCACCATGACACCCAGGTCACGTTGCATCTCCCCTTTTCCTAATTGGCCACCATTCAGGTAATACTCTGCTTTCCTGTTCTTGCCGCCAAAGTGGATAACCTCACATTTATCCACATTATATTGCATCTGCCATGTATTTGCCCACTCACCTAATCTATCCAAGTCACTCTGCAGCCTCCTAGCATCCTCCTCGCAGCTAACACTGCCACCCAACTTCGTGTCATCCGCAAACTTAGAGATGTTACATTCAATTCCCTCATCCAAATCATTAATATATATTGTAAATAACTGGGGTCCCAGCACTGAGCCTTGCGGTACCCCACTAGTCACTGCCTGCCATTCCGAAAAGGACCCGTTTATTCCTACTCTTTGCTTCCTGTCGGCCAACCAATTTTCTATCCACCTCAACACTGAACCCCCAATACCGTGTGCTTTAAGTTTGTCCACCAATCTCCTATGTGGGACCTTGTCGAAGGCCTTCTGAAAGTCCAGATATAACACATCGACTGGTTCTCCCTTATCCACTCTACTAGTTACAACTGTAACATAACATCCTAACTCCTAGACTTAGACACAAAATGCTGGAGTAACTCAGCGGGACTGGCAGCATCTCTGGAGAGAAGGAATGGGTGATGTTTCAGGTCGAGACTCTTCTTCAGACTTCAGATAGCATTAAGGACAATCCCAAGCGATTTTATAAATACACAAGGGGGAAAAGGGTAACTAGAGAGAGAGAGAGAGAGAGAGAGAGAGAGAGAGGGGACCTTTCAGGAACAGCCGACTCTGTGAGGAGCCACAGGAGATGGACAAGGTCCTCAATGAGTATTTCTCCTCTGTATTTACCGAGGAGAAAGGCAAGAGGACGGAGGAACTTGGGGCAGTCAATGGAAGTATCTTGAGAGTAGTCAGTGTTGGTAGACAAATCTCCAGGCCTGATCAGATATATCCAAGGACATTGCAGGAAACTAGAGAGGAAATTGCGGGAGCCCTGGTTGAAATGTATGAGTCGTCATTAAATACAGGAGACTGGAGGGTGGCAGATGTTGTGCCTCTATTCTGGAAGGGCTGTAGGGAAAATGCTGGGAACTATCGGCTAGTGAGCTTAACATCTGTAGTTGGTGAGTCACTGGAGAGTATTTTGAGGGATAGGATATACAGGTATTTGGATGGGCAAGGGCTGATTCGGGATAGTCAGCATGGTTTTGTACGTGGGAGGTCGTGTCTCACAAATCTGATTGAGTTTTCTGAAGACGTGACCAAAAAGGTTGATGAGGGCAGAGCTGTAGATGTTGTGTACATGGACTTCAGTAAGGCATTCGACAAGGTTCCTTGGTTCGCATGGTAGGCTGCTCTGGAAGGTTAGATCGCATTGGATCCAAGGAGAGATAGCTGAATGGATAGCAAATTGACTCCATGGAAGGAAGCAGAGGGTGATGGTGGAAGGTTGCTTCTCGGACTGGAGGCCTGTGACTAGTGGTGTGACAATTGACAATAGACAATAGGTGCAGGAGGAGGCCATTCGGCCCTTCGAGCCAGCACCGCCATTCAATGTGATCATGGCTGATCATTCTCAATCAGTACCCCGTTCCTGCCTTCTCCCCATACCCCCTGACTCCGCTATCCTTAAGAGCTCTATCTAGCTCTCTCTTGAATGCATTCAGAGAATTGGCCTCCACTGCCTTCTGAGGCAGAGAATTCCACAGATTCACAACTCTCTGACTGAATTTTTTTTTCCTCATCTCAGTTCTAAATGGCCTACCCCTTATTCTTAAACTGTGGCCCCTTGTTCTGGACTCCCCCAACATTGGGAACATGTTTCCTGCCTCTAACGTATCCAACACCTTAATAATCTTATACGTTTCGATAAGATCCGCTCTCATCCTTCGAAATTCCAGTGTATACAAGCCTAGTCGTTCCAGACTTTCAACATATGACAGTCCCACCATTCCGGGAATTAACCTAGTAAACCTACGCTGCACGCCCTCAATAGCAAGAATATCCTTCCTCAAATTTGGAGACCAAAACTGCACACAGTACTCCAGGTGCGGTCTCACTAGGGCCCTGTACAACTGCAGAAGGACCTCTTTGCTCCTATACTCAACTCCCCTTGTTAGGAAGGCCAACATTCCATTGGCTTTCTTCACTGCCTGCTGTACCTGCATGCTTCCTTTCAGTGACTGATGCACTAGGACACCCAGATCTCGTGCCTCAGGGTTCAGTGCTGGGCCTGTTACTGTTTGTCATCTACATCAATGATTTGGATGAGAACATACATGGCAAGATTAGCAAGTTTGCAGGTGACACAAAAGCAGGTAGTTTTGCAGATAGTGCAGATGGTTGTGAAAAATTGCAGCAGGATCTTGATCGATTGGCCAGGTGGCTGAGAAATGGTTGATGGAATTTAATACAGAGAAATGTGAGGTGTTGCATTGTGGGAAGTCTAACATTGGCAGGACCAACACAATTAATGTTAGGCCTCTGGGAAGTGTTTTTGGAGCAGAGGGATCTAGGAGTGCAGGTGTATGGTTGTTTGAGGGTGGAGTCGCAGGTAGATAACCTGGCCAAAAAGGCTTTTGGCACATTGGCCTTCATCAGTCAGAGTATTGAGTATGGAAGTTGGAAGGTCATGTTGCAGTTGTATAAGACGTTGGTGAGACTGCATTTAGAGTATTGTGTTTACTTCTGGGCACTATTTTATAGGAAAGATGTTGTCAAGCTCGAAAGGGTACAGAGAAGATTTAAGAGGATATTGACAGGACTAGAGGGTGTGAGCTATAGGGAGAAGTTGAGTAGGCTGGGTCTCTATTCCTTGGAGCACAGGAGGATGAGGGGTGATCTTATAGAGGTGTACAAAATCATGTGAGGAATAGATCGGGTAGATGCACAGTCTCTTGCCCAGAGAAGGTGAATCGAGGACCAGAGGACATAGGTTTAAGGTGAAGCGGAAAAGATTTAACAGGAATGCGAGGGGTAACTTTTTCACACAAAAGCTTGTATGGAACAAGCTGCCAGAGGAGGTTGTTGAGGCTGGGACTTCCCAACATTTAAGAAACAGTTAGACAGTTATCTGGATAGGACAGGTTTGGAGGGATATAGACCAAACGCAGGCAGGTGGGACTAGTGTAGCTGGGATATGTTAGCCAGTGTGGGCAAGTTGGACTGAAGGGCCTGTTTCCATGCTGTATCTCAAAAACTATACCACCCATTTTTGTGTCATCTGCAAACTTACTAATCATGCCGTGTACATTCCCATCCAAATTATTGATATAGATGACAAACATGAATAGACCCAGCACTGATCTCTGACGCACACCACTAGTCACAAGCCTTGCACCACCACCCTGTTTCCTACCATGAAGTCAATTCTGTATCTGGTTAGCAGTTCTCCCCGGATCCCATGTGACCTAACTTGCCTTGTGTGGACCTTTCAAGGACCTTGCTGAATTCCATATGGACTACACTTACCACCCTGCTCTCATCAACCTTCTTGGTTACTTCTTCAAAAAACCCCATCAAATTCGTGAGACATGATCTCCCACACACTGACTATTCCCCATCAACCCCCACCTTTCTAAATGCATGAATATCTTATCCTTCAGTACCCTCTCCTGTAATTTTCCTACCACAGACATTAAGCTTAGAAGAATGATTCAGATTAGAAGAATGAGGGGGGACCTCATTGAAATGTCGAATAGTGAAAGGCTTGGATAGTGGATGTGGAGATGATGTTTCCACTAGTGGGAAGTCTAGGACTAGAGGTCACAGCCTCAGAATTAAAGGATGTTCTTTTAGGAAGGAGATGAGGAGAAATTTCTTTAATCAGACGGTGGTGAATCTGTGGAATTATTTGCCACAAGGCTGTGGAGGCCAAGTCAGTGGATTTTTTAAAGGCAGAAATAGTTAGATTGTTGATTAGTGCGGATGTCAGATGTTATGGGGAGAAGGCAGGAGAATGGGGTTAGGAGGGAGAGATAGATCAGCCATGATTGAATGGCGGAGTAGACTTGATAGGCCGAATGGCCTCATTCTACTCCTATCCCTTATGACCTTCCTGGTCTATAGTTCACAAGTTTGTCTTTGCAGTCCTTCTTAAATAGAGGCACAACATTAGACACCCTCAAGTCTATGGCACCTAACTCATGGTTTAACGATGTTTCATATATCTCAGCCAGGGCTCCTGCAATTTCTCCTTTAGCTTTCCACAGTGTCCTTGCATATAGTTGATCAGGCCCAGGTGATTTATCTACCTTCATACGTTATCGGGCATCCAGCACTTCAACTGTAATACGGACTGTCCTCATTAACTTTCCCAAATTTGCTAGTCTTCATGATTTTCTCCACAGTAAAAACAGAGAAGAAATACTTAGAGGACCTTGCCCATCTCCTGCGGCTCCACACATAGTTGACTACTTTGGTTTCTGAGCAGCTATTATCTCCCGAAATCCCCAGAGTCTGATGGGATCTAGCCCATGTTATTAGAGGCAGATTGACGAAGATCTTTGTGTCTTCTCTAGCGACACAAGTCATCCCGGAGGACTGGAGAGTAGTCTCTTTAGAAATTTTATGCTTAGGAACTAATGCTATTCCTTTGTTTATGAAGAGAAGCAGAGAGAATTATATGCCAGTGAACCTCGTGTGATGGAAATGAAGCTATTGGAGAGAATTCTTCATGTTAGGATTTACTTCCATTTAGAAGGGAATGGGTTAATTAGGGACAGTTAGTTTGGCTTTGTACACGGCAGGTCATATCTTACTAACTTGATTGAGTTTTTTTGAAGAAATGATGAAGATGATAGATGAGGGTAGGGTTCTCGATGGATTTTAGTAAGACATTTGATAAAGTCCCCCATGGTAGGCTGATACAGAAGATTAAGTTGCATAGGTCGACTTGGTCGTATGGATTCAGTGGAGTTTTGCAGCGATCTATGCTGGCAACGCTGTTGTTTGTGATGTATTTAAATGTCTTGGACATAAATGTTAGTAAGTTTGCAGATGACACCAAGATAGCTGGGAGCGTAGACTGTGAGGAATGCTAGGTATAGCATGAGATATATGCAGAAATATATATAGTGAAAAATATATAGTGACAGAAATGGGCGGAAAAATGGCAGATGGAGTTTAATCTGAGCAAGTGTGTGAGGTGTAATACTTTGGGAGTGGAATGTAAGGGGAAAATATGCAATCAATAACATGACTCTTAACAGCATTGCTGAACAGAGGGATCTTGGTGAAAGTGGCAACATGCCACCAGAGTGGTAAAGAAGGCTACTCTTGCCTTCGTTGTCGGCACATTAAGCAGAAGAGTCAGGAAGTCATGATGCAGCTTTACACGACTTTGGTTCGGCCCCTATTGCATGCAGTTCTGGTCGCCCCATTACAGGAAGGATAAGAAGGCTTTTGAAAGGTGCTTTAGCAAAATGATGTCTGGAATTGGGGATAGCAGCTACAGAGAGAGGTTGAACAGACATGAATTAGTTTGGTTTAGTTTAGAGATACAGTGCAGAAACAGGCCCTTCGGCCCACCGAGTCCATGCCAGCATTCCCCGCCCACTAACACTATCCTACACACACAACAGACAATTTACATTTTACCAAGCCAATTAGCCTACAAACCTGTACATCTTTGGAGTGTGGGAGAAAACCGGAGCACCCGGAGAAAACCCACACGGCCACAGGGGGAACGTACAAACTCCGTACCGACAGCATCCACAGTCAGGATCGAATCTGGGAGTCTGGCGCTGTGAGGCAGCAACTCTACCGCGCGCCATTGTGCCGCCCACGTTTTCTCAAGAATGTGAAAGGTTATGGGAGATCTGACAGAAGTATATAAAGTTATGGGAGGCATAGATAGGATAGACAGTTTTCCAGGATGGAAATGTCAAATACTAGTTTTAAGGTGAGAGAGGCAAAGTTTACAGAAGCAAATTAACCTGCAAATCTGCCCTTGTTGGAGTGTGGGAGGAAACCTGCACTCAGGATTGGACTGGGGTCTCTTAGACACTGTCAGACAGCAACTCTACTGCCATGCCACAGCTTGCTAAGAATAAGAAGTCCCAACCCTTACATTGAATCAAAATGGTACCCTTTGACCTACAAGTGTATCCATTTTGACTATCCCAACTAATACACTCACACTGGTTGAGTTTTTACTTAGTGACTGAGTTTATTATGCAGTAACCATATCGATAAATGCTGTTGAAGTGTAAAGAACCATTTTGCTGACATTACCTTCAAGGCAGCTGCATGATGTGACATTGTCCTGCCAACCCGCTTGTCACTGCTGTACTGTTGAATGTCAGCAATCCACTCCTCACACTGGGCCATTACTTCAACTCTCTTCAAGTAATAATGTTTTTGTATGACCTAGAACAGATAGAGTCAAAATGTCAGAGAGGCATACAGTGTAGAAACAGGTCCTTCGGCCCAACTTGCCCTCATCGACCAGCGTGTCCCATCTACACAAGTCCCACCTGCCTGCGTTTGGCCCATATCAACATGACCTCCCAACTTCTATACTCACTATTCTAATTGATGAAGGCCAAAGTGCAGAAAGCCATTTTGACCACCCTATCTACCTGCAATGCCACTGGCAATGAACTATGTACCTGCACTTCTAGATCACTTGCAACAAACTATGTACCTGCACTTCTAGATCTCTGTGCTCTACAACACTCCCCAGAGCCCTACCAGTCACTGTGTAGGTCCTGCCCTTGTTAGATTTTCCAAAATGCAACATCCCATATTTCTCGGTATTAAATTCCATCAACAACTCAGCCCATCTGCCCAACTGATCCAAGGTCCTGCTGTAATTTTGACAACCATCTTCACTATCTGCAATACCACCTACCCTTTGATCACAGCTTCAAAGAACTCAATCAGATTTGTGAGACACAACGTCCCCATACAAAACCATGCTCACTATTCCTAATCAGCCCTTGTCCATCTAAATGTATGTACATCCTATCCCTCAGTAACTCTCTAGTAACTTTCCAAATATAGATGTTAAGCTCACCAGCCGATAGTGCCCAGCATTTTCCTGCAGCCCCTCTTGAAAAGAGCAACAGCATTTGCCACCCTCCAGTCTTTCTTTATTTCAGGACGACATGTAAATTTTAGCCAGAGCTTCTGCAATTTTCTCTCTAGTGTCCTCGAATATATCTGATCTGGCCTGGGAGATTTGTCTACACAATAGGACCTTCGGCACCTCTTCGACCGTAACAGACTGCTCTCAACACTTCCAATGACTGCCCCAAGTTCCTCCGTCCTCCTGTCTTTCTCCACGGCACAAACAGAGGAGAAATACTCTTTGAGGACCTTGCCCATCTCCTGTGGCTCCACACAGAGGTGACCTCTTTCATTCCTGAGGAGTCCCACTCTCTCTTTAATTACCCTTTTATGTACTTACAAATTCTCTTGGGGTTGTCCTTAATGCTATCTGCCAGAGCTACAGTGCCCTCCATAATGTTTGGGACAAAGACCCATCATTTATTTATTTGCCTCTGTACTCCACAATTTGAGTTTTGTAATAGATTTGTAATAGAAAAAAACACATGTGGTTAAAGTGCACATTGTCAGATTTAATAAAGGGTATTTTTATACATTTTGGTTTCACCATGTAGAAATTACAGCAGTGTTTATACATAGTCCCCCCCATTTCAGGGCACCATAATGTTTGGGACACGGTAATATCATGTAAATGTTTAGTATTTTAAAGTTCCAAGATGTTTAGTATTTTGTTGCAGATCCTTTGCATGCAATGACTGCTTGAAGTCTGCAATTCATGGACATCGCCAGTTGCTGGGTGTCTTCTCTGGTGATGCCCTGCCAGGCCTGTATTGCAGCCATCTTTAGCTTATGTTTTGGGGGCTAGTCCCCTTCAGTTTTCTCTTCAG
This sequence comes from Rhinoraja longicauda, assembly GCF_053455715.1. Taxonomy (NCBI): domain Eukaryota; kingdom Metazoa; phylum Chordata; class Chondrichthyes; order Rajiformes; family Arhynchobatidae; genus Rhinoraja; species Rhinoraja longicauda. The sequence continues at coordinate 636,957 of NC_135961.1, read as the reverse complement.
CATATAAAAGGCATGCTCAATTGGGTTCAGATCGGGTGATTGACTTGGCCACTCATGAATTGACCATTCTTTAGCTTTGAAAAACTCCTTTGTAGCTTTAGCAGTCTGTTTGGGATAGAAACATAGAAAACATAGAAAATAGGTGTAGGAGTAGGCCATTCGGCCCTTCGAGCCTGCACCGCCATTCAATATGATCATGGCTGATCATCCAGATCATTGTCTTGCTGTAGAATGAACTGCCGGCCAATGAGTTTTGAGGCATTTGTTTGAACTTCAGCAGATAGGATGTGTCTGTACACTTCAGAATTCATTATGCTACAACCATCAGCAGTTGTATCATCAATGAAGATAAGTGAGCCAGTACCTTCAGCAGCCATACATGCCCAGTCCATAACACCCCCACCACCGTGTTTCACAGATGAAACTAAAATGTATAAAAATGGCCTTTAATAACATCTGACAATGTGCACTTTAACCACGTGTGAATTTTTCTATTACACATCTCAAATTGTGGAGTACAGAGGCAAATAAATAAATGATGGGTCTTTGTCCCAAACATTATGGAGGGCACTGTATCACCTGTCCCATTTTTGCCCTTCTGATTTCCTTTTTTAGTTTGCTCCTCAGTTTCTGAAACTCCTCCAGGAATACACTTGAACCCAACTGCTTTTTTCTGTCCCATGCCTCCTTCTTATTCTTCACCAAAGCCTCGTTTCCCTCGTCATCCAAGCTTCCTTACATTTGTCTGCCTTGCCCTTCACTCTAACAGGGACGTGCATGTCCTGCGCTCGTCAGCACAGTTTTAAAAACATTCAATTTTCCCGATGTCACTTTTCTTCAAACGGCCTACTCCAATTAACTTGAGCGAATCCCTCTCTCATATCCTCAAGTTGGCCTTATCTGAATTTAGCATTTTAACTCGTGGGCCCACTCTGTCCCTATTCATAACTACCTTAAACCTAATCGAACAGTGGTCGCTGGTCCCATAAGCCTCATGCACGAACACTTCATCCTTGCGCGTCCCACTTTCCCAACACTAGATCAAGCGTTGCCTTCTCACGTGTGGGACTCTCTACATACGGCTAGAGAAAACACTCCTGAACACTGACAAATCGCACCCCGTCTAAACCTTTCACACTATGACATTCCTAGTCATTAGGAAAGTTAAAATCCCCCACCATGACAACCTCATTTGACTTGCAGCTGTCTGCAATCTCCCGGCACATTTGTGCTTCTAATTCCCGTGGGCTATTCGGGGGTCTGTAGTACACCCCCACGAAAGGCAAATGCACTGTCGCCATTTCCTGTAATAGTATGACATAGATGTTGCCGCTGATCGTCGTTGGCAAAGAAGGTACATCCCTCAGCGGGACAGGCAGCATCTCCGAAGAGAAGGAATATGTGACGTTTCGGGTCGAGACCTTCCTTCAGATTGAGAGTCAGCGGAAAGGGAAACGAGAGATAGACGGGGATGTAGAGAGATATACATCAAATGAAAGATATGCAAAAAAGTAATAATGAGAAAGGGAACAGGCCATCGTTTGCTGTGGCCTCGATGAAAACTAGTTATAATGAGACATTAAGACGGCTGGTACGACTTGGTTGGGGTCCTTGGACAGTCTAGGGAGGAGGTATAGGGACAGGTGTTGCATCTTCGGTTGCAGGGGAAGGTACCTGGGGAGGGGGTGGTTTGGGTGGGAAGGGATGTTAACCAGGGACTTGCGGAGGGAACGGTCTCTGTGGAAGGCAGAAAGAGGTGGAGATGGGAAGATTTAATAGGAATCCGAGGGGTAACCTTTTCACACAGAGGGTGGTGCGTGCATGGAACAAGCTGCCAGAGGAGGTAGTTGAGGCTGGGACTATCCCATCGTTTAAGAAACAGTTGGACAGGTACATCAATACGACAGGGTTGGAGGGTTATGGACCAAGTGCAGGCAAGTGGGGCTAGTGTAGCTGGGACATTCTTGGCTGGTGTGGGTGAGTTGGGCCGAAGGGCCTGTTTCCACACTGTATCACTCTGTGACTACTGACTCTATGTGGCTAGTGGTGGGATCCCGTTGAGGGTGAGGAAAATGTCGGAGGGTTATGTGTTGTATGCGACGGCTGATGGGGTGAAAGGTGAGGACTAGGGAGACTGTTCCTGTTGTGACTAAGGGGAGGGGGAGCAAGGGGAAAGGGAGAAGGAAAAGAGTTCAGATCTCCTGTGGCTATTCCACTGTAAAACCATTGAGGAGCATGACCGTACAGAGGAGAGCAGCAGCTGCCAGGTCTGTGGCAAAATCAGGCAGAGCGATAGCGATAGCGATAGGGGACTAGGTTAGGGGAATAGGCAGGAGCTTCTGTGGCTGCAAAAGGTACTCCAGGATGGTCTGTTCCCTCCCTGGTGCCACAGGCAAGGATGTCTTGAATGCAGAACATTCTCAAGGTGGAGTGTGAATAGCCAGAAGTCTTGTGGTGTGAGGATAGCAAAGTTAGTGTGGAGAATACTAATATGCTGGGCAGTTTGAGATGGAGAAGGAGGTGGTATTGAGGCTCTTGAAGAACATTAAGTTGAATAAGTCCCCGGGGCCTGATGGGATTTATCCCAGGTTTTGAGGGAGGCAACAGAGGAGATTGCAGGGGCTTGACAAGGATCTTTTTTTCTTCGTGAGCCACAGACGATGTCCTGGAGGACTGGAAAAGCCAGTGTTGTTCCTTTGTTTAATAATGGATGTAGAGAGAATCCTGAGAACTATAGGCCGGTAAATTGCATGTCAGTCATAAGGCTGATCCAGAAGATTAATATGTACACGATTCACAATGACTTGGTCGTATGGATTTGGAACTGGCGTATTCATGGAGGATAGTGGTTGGGGCCAGGAATGGGGCGCAGGTACATATATTGGCATTTAACAGGCTTTTAGATAGGCACATGAAAATGCAGGGAAGAGAGGGATATGGAACATGTGCAGGCAGATGAGATCAGTTCAGTTAGGCATCATGTCCAGCACAAATATTGTGGGCTGAAGGGCCTGTTCCTGTGCTGTACTGTTCCAAGTTCTATGAAACTGGAGCACTCGGAGGAAACCCACGTGGTCACGGGGAGAAGGTGCAAACTCCACACACATAGCACGCAAGGTCAGGATGGACCTAAGGTGGAGTGAAGCAGCAGCTCGACCAGTTGCCCCACTGTGCCACCCTGTGAACTCAGAGCTGCAGCCAATGAACAACAGCCTGATGTATGTTTTCATATTGTCCAAATGGTCCAAGTTTCACCCACATGTTTAGACCGTAATGGTGTATCCTTATTGTTTTGATGTGTTTATGCTTTATTTTGAATTGTATGTTTGTGTTGTTACTTGCGAGCGGAGCACCAAGGCACATTCCTTGTATATGCACATACTTGGCCAATAAACTTATTCATTCATTCATTCAAAGCAGAGTGGAGAGCCAGTGAGATTGCATCTCCCGTTGATCCTTGTGGCTGGAGGCACATTGCAGTTGGTCCTGGACCTAACTTGGGTAGTTGATGTGCATGATAACCAACCTCTCAGAGCACTATATCACCACAGAGGTTCATGCAGCTGGTCGGTGCTCATTGAGGCATGTCACTTTACTCTTCCTCAAACTCGCATTACTAAAGTCGATTAATGAATTAAAATCGTTGAAAACATTAGCGACGCAGTGGTGCTGGTTTGCGACGGGCACGGTGATGGACGCCCCACACATCTCTGTCCTCCACACAGCTGGCCAGCTCCTCTTTTGTCTCTACATATGCGTCTTCCATCAACGTCTTCAGCCTAGTCTTGTTTGGTGGTCCCGGATTCCGTCTTCCATGGGTGGGTTCCCACAGCACAACCTTGTTTGCTGGTGTTTCTGGATGGCGGTGGCAATGACCAGCGAGCCTCATCCTTCTCCACCTGATCTTCTCGGTCAGAGGTGGAATCTCCCCGTAGAGCTGGGCGTTGGTGGTGTGCTCCCTCCAACTGACATTTGGTACTTTTCTGAGCATTCAGGTGTAGACAACATTGAGAGAGAAAGTCGAAGGTTCCCACAAGCCCAAGATGTAGAAACAAAGAAACTCAGAAAATAGGTGCAGGAGGAGGCCATTTGGCCCTTCGAGCCAGCACCGACATTCATTGTGATCATTGCTGATCATCCACAATCAGTAACCCGTGCCTGCCTTCTCCCCATATCCCTTGATTCCACTAGCCCCTAGAGCTCTATCTAACTTTCTTTTAAATTCATCCAGTGAATTGGCCTCCACTGCCCTCTGTGGCAGAGAATTCCACAAATTCACAACTCTCTGGGTGAAAAAGTTCCTTCTCACCTCAGTTTTAAATGGCCTCCCCTTTATTCATGGACTGTGGCCCCTGGTTCTGGACTCGCCCAACATTGGGAACATTTTTCCTGCATCTAGCTTGTCCTGTCCTTTTATAATTTTATACGTTTGTATAAGATCCCCTCTCATCCGTCTAAACTCCAGTGAATAAAGATAAAGCTAATGTCTGCAAAACCTCCAAGAAGTTTCATCCCTGCTGGTTTTAATAACGCGAGGGCACCTTCAAAGGGTTCACCCTCACGAAGGATCTTCTGGCATCAGGCTCAGTGACTACAATTGCAATGCCACTGGACTGAGAAGGCACACCGCTGTTCTCCCTTTCAAAGTGAACGCATTGTGATTGTTCAGGAGCTAAACGTACAAGGTCCCCTTTGATGCCTCGTTTTCACACCTAACATTCTTTATCTGAGTCTGCCTCTCCCCTGACTCTCATTCTGATGAAGAGTCTCAAGCCAAAACATCACCCATTCCTATCCAGAGATGCTGCCTGTTTTGTTGAGTTACTCCAGCATTTGTTGCACTCCTAGATCCCTCTGCTCTACAGCACTCCCCAGAGCCCTACCATTCACTGAGTGCGTCCTGCCCATGTTAGACTTCCCAAAATGCAGCTCCTCACATTTTTCTGTATTAAATTCCATCAACCATTCCTCAGCCAACCTGGCCAATCGATCCAGATCCTGCTGCAATCATTCACAACCATCTTTGCTTTCTGCAAAACCACCCACTTTTGTATCATCTGCAATTAATTTATTTATTAATCTAGCTAATTAATTTATTGCATCGTATGGGAGGCGCATTCCCAATCTCGTTGTACCCCCCCCTTGTACAATGACAATAAAGATATATTGTATTGTAAACTTGCTAATCTTGCCATGTATGTTCTCATCCAAATCATTGATGTAGATGACAAACAGTAACAGGCCCAGCACCGAACCCTGAGGCACACCACTAGTCACAGGCTTCCAGTCTGAGAAGCAACTTTGGACCATCACCCTCTGCTTCCTTCCATGAAGCCAATCTTCTATGCATTCAGCTATCTCTCCTTGGATCCCATGCGATCTAACTTCCAGAGCAACCTACCATGCGGAACCTTGTCGAGTGCTTTGCTAAAGTCCATGTACACAACATCTACAGCTCTGCCCTCATCAACCTTTTTGGTCACGTCTTCAAAAAACTCAATCAGATTTGTGAGACACGATCTCCCACGAACAAAACCATGCTGACTGTCCCTAATCAGCCCTTGTCCGTCTAAATGCCTCTATATCCTATCCCTCAGAATACTCTCTAGTAACTTATCAAATACAGATGTTAAGCTCACCGGCCTATAGTTCCCAGCTTTTTCCCTGCAGCCCTTCTTGAAAAGAGGTACAACATTTGCCATCCTCCAGTCTTTCAGCACCTCTCCTGTATTTAAGGACCACTTGTAAATTTCAACCAGGGCTCCCGCAATTTTCTCTCTAGTTTCCCCACAATGTCCTTGGATATATCTGATCAGGCCCTGGAGATTTGTCTACCTCCAAACACCCGAGTGCTTTCATTGCTATCCTGGGGGACTTCAACCAGGTGACTTTGGACGCTACCCAACCCACTTTCACTCAAGTTTGTTGACTGTCCCACCAGGGATATGAAAACATTATGACAGATATTATATGACAGACGCCCCCCCTCAATCCCCCTGGTCCACTTCCTCTGCTGTTTCTTTGTCGTGCTTGACCATCAAGGCTGAGCAGGTGAGGAAGGAGCTGAGCAGACTCCACCCAGGCAAAGCCATGGGTGCCGATGGTGTCAGCCCAAGGGTACTCAAGGCGTGTGCAGAATACTCCAGCACATCTTCAACCTGAGCTTGAGCCTGGAGAGGGTTCCTGTGATGTGGAGACATCCTGCCTGGTTCCGGTACCAAAGGGGACGCACCCCAGCTCCTCCAATGACTGCAGACCGGTGGCGCTGACTTCACGCATCATGAAGTCCCTGGAGAGGCTAGTGATCACTCACCTGCGACCCCTGGTTAAACCCTACCTGCACCCCCTGCAGTTCACTCACCAAACAAAGATGGGCATTGAGTATGCCATCATCCACCTGCTCCATCGGTCCTCCAATTCGACGACACAGAAAAAATCATTCACGCTTTCATTTCCTCCCGCCTAGACTACTGCAACTCCCTATACACTGGGATCAGCCAATCTTCCCTGTCCCGCCTGCAACTGGTCCAAAACGCCGCAGCGAGACTCCTGACGGGTACCCGTAAAAGGGACCACATCACCCCGATTCTGGCCTCTCTCCACTGGCTCCCTGTACGGTACAGAATCAACTTCAAGCTCCTCCTATTCACGTATAAAGCCCTAAATGGACATTCCCCCCCCTACATCAAAAATCTTCTAACCCACCTCTCTAACTCCAGGTCCCTCAGGTCGGCCGACTTGGGGCTACTCACTATCCCGCGGTCTAGGCTTAAGCTCAGGGGTGACCGCGCTTTTGCGGTTGCAGCTCCTAGATTGTGGAACAGCATCCCTCTCCCCATCAGAACTGCCCCCTCCATCGACTCCTTTAAGTCCAGGCTCAAAACCTATTTCTACTCCCTAGCGTTTGAGGCTCATTGAGGAGGCGCTGTGAACTGTTTGCGTGCTACTGTATGTTTCATTTTTTCCTTAGTACCTAATCAGATGTACAGCACTTTGGTCAACGTGGGTTGTTTTTAAATGTGCTATACAAATAAAATTGACTTGACTTGACTTGACCATCTACACCTCAGACTTCAGATACAACTCCGTCTCCTGCCACCTGCAGAAGTTTTCAGATGACTGCAATTGTGGGCTGCATCAGTGAGGGGAGGGAAGCTGAATACAGAGGTGTGGTCAACGACTTTGTTGAGTGGTGTGGGCTGAATCACCTGCAGCTCAACACTGACAAGACTAAGGAGTTGGTGGTGGACTTTAGGAGGAGAGGAACACCCCTGTCCCCTGTCTCCATCAATGGTGTGGATGTGCAGTTTACCAGGGAGTACAAATACCTGGGAGTGTACCTGGACAGTAAACTGGACTGGTCCAGGAACGCTGGGCACTGTACAAGAAGAGACAGAGCCGGTTGTACCTTTTGAGAAGGCTCCGCTCCTTGAACATCTGCAGTGAGATGCTGCAGATGTTCTACCAATCGGTGGTGGCCAGTGCCATCTTCTTCGCTGCCGTGTGCGGAATCCAACAGGATCAACAAACTCATCAGGAAGGCTGGCTCTGTCCTGGGGGCAGAGTTGGGTTCACGGGAGGTGGTCGTGGAGGGGAGGATGCTCCTCAAACTGCGGAGCATCCTGGACAATACATGAACCCTCCATGACACACTGGTCAACCTGATGAGCACCTCCAGCAACAGACTGGTTCCACCAAGATGCAGCACAGAATGCCACATACTCCCAATTCCTCCGTCTACGCCGCATCTGTGAGGTGTTTCACACTAGGGCATCAGAGATGTCCTCATTCTTTGGGAAACGGGGCTTCCCTTCTTCCATTATAGATGAGGCTCTCACTAGGGTCTCCTCTATATCTCGCAGCTCTGCTCTTGCTCCCCCTCTTCCCATTCGTAACAAGGATAGAGTCCCCCATGCACCCCATCAGCCATCGTATACAACAAATTATCCTCCAACATTTCCGTCACCTCCAACGGGACCCCACTACTAGCCACATCTTCCCATCTCCACCCCTTTCTGCTTTCCGCAGAGACCGTTCCCTCCGTAACTCCCTGGTCCACTCGTCCCTTCCTACCCAAACCACCCCATCCCCGGCATTTTCCCCTGCACCTGTCCCTTTACCTCCCCCCTCAACTCCATCCAAGGACCCAAACAGTCTTTCCAGGTGAGGCAGATGTTCACCTGCACCTCCTCCAATCTCAACTATTGTATCCGCTGTTCCAGATGTCAACTTCTCTACACCGGTGAGACCAAACGCAGGCTCGGCGATCGTTTCGCTCAATACCTTTGCTCAGTCCGCCTTAACCAACCAGATCTCCCGGTGGCTGAGCACTTCAACTCCCCCTCCCACTCCCAGTCTGACCTTTCTGTCATGGGCCTCCTCCATTGTCAGAGTGAGGCCCAGCGCAAATTGGAGGAACAGCATCTCATTTTTTGCGGGCTGCTTACACCCCAGCGGTATGAACATTGACTTCTCTAACTTCAGATAGTCCCTCTGTCCCTCTCTTTCCCCACCCCCTTCCCAGTTCTCCCACTAGTCTTCATGTCTCCTACTACATGCTATCTTTGTCCTGCCCCTTCCCCTGACATCAGTCTGAAGAAGGGTTTCGACCCAAAACGTCACCCATTCCTTCTCTCCTGAGATGCTGCCTGACCCGCTGAGTTACTCCAGCACTCTGTAAAACGTCACCTATCCATGTTCTCCAGAGATGCTGCCTGACCTGCTGAGTTACTCCAGCACTCTGTGAAACGTCACCTATCCATGTTCTCACAGTGCCCGGAAATGTCCAGGGAGGGGAAGAATGAAAAGGGGCCATTGGGACGACATTGAACACTTTGTCAGCACCCTATATGTAGTGACGCTTTGCATAATTTACATATGGAATGCAAGACAAAGAATTTCATTGTGATAATGTCACATGTGATAATAAAGTATCATTCATTTATAAATAACAAGTCAACAGGAAAGTTACGACATCTGGAGGCTTTGAACTGTGATGAGATTTTAAACAGCGAAGCATGCCATAGGAGATTAATTAGTCACAAGCAAAAATCCAACTAATATCATTCTGAAATGTATGCATAAATAAATATTCACAGTGTAACAAGATTAAACTCTTAACATTCACTTCCTCCTAACCTACCCACATCTGGATTGTTGGTTACCTTCAACAGTGCTTTAAAGACATCTTTGGACTAGACTGGATACTAAACACACACAAACTCTCAAACCAGAGGAAATATTTCACAATGCTCAGCATTTAAAATGACAAGCGTCAGTTTTGGAAAAGCAAGCTTACCTCTTTAAAGCACGACGAAGGATTTCTTATTTGCTCCAGCATGGCCCACTTTACAGTTGCTTGTCTTATATTTCCATCATATTCTCTGGAGCTCTGAGTGCCACTGGGTGTTCCCCTTGATCGCTCGTAGCCAGGTTCATTGAAATAGGGCTCCGCCACCAGTATCAAAGATTGAATTGACACCAATACCTGTCGAAAATAAGTGATTGCAACTTTTGACTGTCAAAAACAAAATGGCAAACTTTTCCTCAGTTTATGAACATTGCCCAATAAGGAGTTTTGTGAATAAGATATACTTTATTCATTGATGTAGGAAAATAACTGCACATGCTTTTATTACAAAATGCTGGAGTAACTCAGTGGGTCAGGTAGCATCTCAGGAGAGAAGGAATGGGTGACGTTTCGGGTCGAGGCCTATCTTCAGTCTGAAGAATGGTCTCGACCCGAAACGTCACCCATTCCTTTTCTCCTGAGATGCTGCCTGACCCGCTGAGTTACTCCAGCATTTTGTGATACCTTTGATTTATTCATTGATGCATGTAAAAGCAAAAAATAAAATTAAATATACATATACACCAGTCAACCAAAACATTATGACCTGATGAGCCAAAACATTATTGACCACCTGTCTAATATGCTGTTGGTCCTCCCTCCTTGTGCAGCCCCATACGCAGCAGGGTGCTGCACCCTTTCAAATTTAGTGACATCCTTTCCATATCTACTCAACAGGATTACACACAGGGCTCCTATAAAATCATGAGAGGAATAGATCGGGTAGATGTACAAAGTCTCTTGCCCAGAGTAGGTGAATTGAGGACCAGAGGACATGGGTTTAAGGTGAAGGGGAAAAGATTTAATAGGAATCTGAGGGATAACCGGGGACTAGTGTAGCTGGGACATGGTGGCCAGTTGAGCCGAAGGGATTGTTTCCACGCTATATCACTCGATGACTAACCATTCCTCAGCCCACCTGCCCAACCGATCAAGATCCTGCTGCAATTGTTGACAACCAATGGGCAATGTAAGTCCAACGACTTGTACAGCTGCACCACCAACTTTGTGCTCAATATCCTTCCTAACACATTACACCAATTCTCAGATCTCTACACTGGCTACCAGTCTGTCAGAGAATCGAATTCAAAGTACTCCTAATTGTCTACAAATCACTTTGGACCATTGCTTCGATAACAGCAATGGCAGGAATTTCTGGGCATAATCCGGAAGACGCAGGATCATTTCATTCCAAAGAGGAAGAAAGATTCTAAGGGGAGTTGGAGGCAACCGTGGCTGACAAGGGAAGTTAGGGATGGAATAAAACTAAAAGAAAAGATGTATAACACAGCAACGGGTAGCGGTTAGCCAGAGGATTGGGAAACTTTCATAGGACAACAGAAGATAACAAAACGGGCAATACGGGCTGAAAAGATGAAGTACGAGAGGAAGCTGGCCAAGAATATAAAGAACAGTAAAAGCTTCTTTAGATATATTAAGAGAAAAAGAGTAGCAAAGTCAAATCTGGGTCCCTTGAAGGCAGACACTGGTGAAATTATTATGGGTAACAAGGAAATGAACAGGTACTTCGGATCTGTCTTCACTAAGGAAGACACAAACAATCTCCCAGATGCACTAGAGGATAGAGGATCTAAGGGGGTAGAGGAACTGATTTTTTTTTCATTAGGCGAGAAATAGTATTGGGTAGACTGATGGGACTGAAGGTTGATAAATCCCCAGGGCCTGATGGTCTGCATCCCAGGGTACTCAGGGAGGTGGCTCTAGAAATAGTGGACGCATTGGTGATCATTTTCCAATGTTCAATAAATTCAGGATCAGTTCCTGTGGATTGGAGGATAGCTAATGTTATCCCACTTTTCAAGAAAGGAGCGAGAGAGAAAACGGGGAATTACAGACCATTTAGCCTGACATCGGTGGTGGGGAATATGCTGGAGTAAATTATTAAAGAGGTAAAAACGGTGCACTTGGATAGCAGTAAAAGGATAAGTCCAAGTCAGCATGGATTTATGAAAGGGAAATCATGCTTGACTAATCTTCTGGAATTTTTTGAGGATGTGACAAGTAACATGGATGAAGGGGAGCCAGTGGATGTAGTGTATCTAGACTTTCAGAAAGCCTTTCATAAGGTCCCACACGGGAGATTGGTGAACAAAATTAGAGCACATGGTATTGGGGGCAGGGTGTTGACATGGATAGAGAATTGGTTGGCAGACAGGAAGCAATGACTAGGGATGAACGGGTCCTTTTCAGAATGGCAGGCAGTGGCGAGTGGAGTGCCGCAAGGCTCGGTGTTGGGGCCGCAACTGTTCACCATAGATATTAATGATTTGGTTGAAGGAATTAGAAGTAACACTAGCAAGTTTGCGGATTACACAAAGCTGGGAGGCAGTGTAAACTGTGAAGAGGATGTTAGGAGGTTGCAGGGTGACCTGAACAGGTTGAGTGAGTGGGCAGATGCGTGGCAGATGCAGTATAATATAGATAAATGGGAGGTTATCCACTTTGGCGGCAAAAACAAGGAGGCAGATTATTATCTCAATGGTGTCAGGTTAAGTAAGAGGGAAGTGCAGCGAGACCTGGGTGTCCTTGTACACTAGTCACTGAAGGTTGGCGTGCAGGTACAGCAGGCAGTGAAGAAAGCTAATGGCATGTTCGCCTTCATAACGAGAGGATTTCAGTATAGGAGTAAAGAGGTTCTTCTGCAGTTGTATAGGGCCCTGGTAAGACCACATCTGGAGTATTGTGTACAGTTTTGGTCTCCTAATTTGAGGAAGGACATCCTTGTAATTGAGGCAGTGCAGCGTAGGTTCACGAGATTGATCCCTGGGATGGCGGGACTGTCATATGAGGAAAGATTGGAAAGACTAGGCTTGTATTCACTGGAGTTTAGAAGGATGAGAGGGAATCTTATAGAGACATATAAAATTATAAAAGGACTGGACAAGCTAGATGCAGGAAAAATATTCCCAATGTTGGGCGAGTCCAGAATCAGGGGCCAGTCTTAGAATAAAGGGGAGGCCATTTAAAACTGAGGTGAGAAGGAACTTTTTCACCCAGAGAGTTGTGAATTTGTGGAATTCTCTGCCACAGAGGGCAGTGGAGGCCAATTCACCGGATGAATTTAAGAGAGTTAGATAGAGCTCTAGGGGATAGCAGAATCAAGGGATATGGGGAGAAGTTGGGCACAGGTTACTGATTATGGATGATCAGCCATGATCACAATGAATGGCGGTGCTGGCTCCAAGGGCCGAATGGCCTCCGCCTGCACCTATTTTCTATGTTTCTAAAATACATATCAGACCTTCCCTCACCTTCCATTCCAGCTAGGCCCCTTAGGTCATTTGGGACCAGTCTATTAAACACTCCAAGAGTAAAAATAAAACATGGTGAAGTAGCTTTTAGTCACTCTGCTTCATGTATCTGGAATAAACTCCCGAAGAACTCAACCAGGCCCAAACTCTAAATATATTCAAAACTAGGCTTTAAATCTTCAAGTTCTGCAGTGTCTGTGACTAGCACTTTGATTCTTGCCACTCTCTATATCTTACTTTTGGTCTATTCTTATTACTTTTTATATCTTATTACTTTTTATCTAATTGTATTACTCTATCGTTCGCTCGTGTGTCAGACAACGTTAGCTTCTGTCGTCGTCCAACATGTTGACAGAATTGGTCGCCCGACGCGTCACAGAGCGCATCGTGTCGTCTATTCCAGGGCATCGCCACGAGGAGGCTTCTGTCATGATCCCCCATTACTCTATTAATCTTACTTATAACTATTAATTATTTATCATATTACTCTTATTATTTGTATTTTCCTACCTTCTCTCCTTGTTCTGTATTTTTTATGCTCTGTGTAAAGCACTTTGAATTGCCATTGCTGTATGAAATGTGCTATATAAATAAACTTGCCTTGCCTTGCCTAATGAAGGCAGGTCCCTCCTTCACCATTCCGTCTACCTGACTCACCATCTTTAGGAAATCACAGATTTGTGTTCTGCAACACTCTCCACGTCTCTACCATTGACTATACAAGTCTTGCCCTGGTTTGACAAACCAAGGCGGCACGGTAGCGCAGCGGTAGAGTTGCTGCTTTACAGCGAATGCAGCGCCGGAGACTCAGGTTCGATCCTGACTACGGGTGCTGCACTGTAAGGAGTTTGTACGTTCTCCCCGTGACCTGCGTGGGTTTTCTCCGAGATCTTCGGTTTCCTCCCACACTCCAAAGACGTACAGGTATGTAGGTTAATTGACTGGGTAAAATGTAAAAAATTGTCCCTAGTGTGTGTAGGATAGTGTTAATAGTGTTAGTGTGCGGGGATCGCTGGGCGGCGCGGACTTGGTGGGCCGAAAAGGCCTGTTTCCGCGCTGTATATATATGAAATATATATGAAATCTCACACTTGTCCATTTGCCATTCCTAGGGCCACCTTCCCATCTTGTCAACTTACATATCCTTCCTGACTGTCTACTATACCACTCATTTTGATATCATCTATAAATTTACTAACACTATCCTACACCCACTAGGGACAACTTTTACATTTCCCAAGCCAATTAACCTACAAACTTGCACGTCTTTGGAGTGTGGGAGGAAACCGAAGATCTCGGAGAAAACCCACGCAGGTCACGGGGAGAACGTACAAACTCCGTACAGACAGCACCCGTAGTGGGGATGGAACCCGGGTCTCCGGCGCTGCATTTGCTGTAAGGCAGCAACTCTACCGCTGCGCCACCGTGACCGCCCACAATTTTGAATCCAATTGACTAGCTGACCTTAGATTCTGTGTGATCTAACTTCGCGGTGAGCCGACCGTGCGGGACCTGAAAGGCCTGGCTAAAGTCCACATAGACAAGACTAACTGCCCTGCCCTAATCAACGCTCCAGGTGAGCTCCGCAAAAACAACTCCGTTTTGTGAGACACGATTTTCCACGTACAAAGGCATACTGACTATCCATAATCAGTTGTTGTCTGTCAAAATGCTGATAGATCCTGTGGCGAAGAATCATCTCCAACAACGTTCCCACCCAGTGGCACGTAGTTTCATAGTTTCTCCTTGCTGCCTTTCTTACATAATGGTACAACATGAGCCACCCTTCAGTGTTCTGCAATCTCCTCCTGTCTTAGAGGAATCCAACCCAGTCTTGCCCAAAGACACCCAGTCCCATCCTGTACGATTGAATCTTAACACAATATCACTCACTTGCAAGCAGAAATTTCACAAATTACTGATCATCTCATTATGCATCAGGAGACAAAACCAAATGGGAAAGCCATATGCAATAATGTGCGCTCAGACTTAACGATAAATTACAATTAATTATTCTACAATTAATTAATTTGTTTTGTTAATTGCTTACTGCACCTGTGCTAACTTTCTACACTTGACGAACCAGCATTTTTATATATGCGGTGGAGTAACTCAGCAGGTCAGGCAGGATCTCTGGAGAACACGGAGAGGTGACATTATGGGTCACAACCCCTCTTCAGGCTGATTGTGGCGTGGGAAATGTCGAGAAAACAAAGCTGGAAGAGAGGAGGGGCAGGACAAAGCCTGACACATAACAAGTGAGGGGGGGTGGGGGCTTGATAGTCAGATGGTTGGACAAAGGCTAGAGATGAAAAGACAGGACGTGTGAGGCAAAAGCATTGAAGTTGCAAATTGTGAAGCTAAAGCAAGGACTGTGGGTGGAAGGGGAGGGGAAAGTGGGGAGATAATTTTGACTAGGTGTGGCACAGGGGAGAGGGGTAAGGAGAAGGCAGCAGAGGGGGGGGGAGGGATGGTAGTTGCCTACAATTGGAGATTTCAATAGATAATAGGTGCAGGAGGAGGCCATTCGGCCCTTCGAGCCAGCACCACCATTCACTGTGATCATGGCTGATCATCCACAATCAGTTCCCCGTTCCTGCCTTTTCCCCATACCCCTTGATTCCGCTAGCCCCTAGAGCTCTATCTAACTTTCTCTTGAAATCATCCAGAGAATTGGCCTCCACTGCCTTCTGAGGCAGAGAATTCCACAGATTCACAACTCTCTGAGTGAAAAAGTTCTTCCTCATCTCCGTTCTAAATGGCATACCCCTTATTCTTAAACTGTGGCCCCTGGTTCTGGACTCCCCCAACATCGGGAACATGTTTCCTGCCTCTAGCGTGTCCAATCCCTTAATAATCTTATATGTTTCAATAAGATCCCCTCTCATCCTAAATTCCAGTGTAGACAAGCCCAGTTGCTCCATTCTTTCAACATATGACAGTCCCGCCATCCCGGGGATTAACCTCGTGAACCTACGCTGCACTCTCTCAAGAGCAAGAATGTCCTTCCTCAATTCAATGTTTATACTGTTGTGTTGCAAACTAACCAAGCGGAATACGAGGTGTTCGTCCAGTTTTATTATCAATATTATTTTCACACCACTTTAAAAATCTTGTTTTTGTATTGTTCCTTTCAGAGTGAATAATTTTACATTTTCCTACACTATCTGCTCTCTGCCACCTCCTTGCCTTTGGCAGGCATATTTTGCTCTGCTCGCAGCTGATGTTCCTACGGTATAAAGAAATATTTGCTGCCAGTACACTTTATACCTGCACGAGACTTCAAACATTTCCCACCCTAGCAAATTTTAATCATAAAATAAAATTTGCCTATTTCTGTATTTTCTGAAATCTTTATATTTAAGGAATTCCTTCCTTTTCTCAAGGAACAACCAAACCAAAAAAACATTTCTGCTTACTTGCAAAAAACTAGATGTTTGAGGATTCCACTTTTCCTCTGGTCTTCCATGCCATGTGTTAAGAATACTTAAACAAACCTGCAAAAACAATGGAAAAATCATGCGAGGATTAAGAGACATGCACAACTATTCCATGCACCACTCAACTCTAAGATAACTCAGCAAATCAACAGCATATCAGTTAACAATCAAGTGCAATTAAATTAGACTGTGAGTCTGAAACCTCTATTTGTTGTCATTTCCTGCTTCAGTAACATCATGACGTTTGCAGATATATGCGATTCTCATTATTTTCAATTGAAGTTGCAGTGGAGATGAAAAGACAGGCAGGGGAATACATAACAAAAGGATAATATCATCAAGTATAATAATCATTTAAAACAAATGTCGGACAAATCTTTACATGCAGGGCTGAGAGAATTTTGAATTTCCTGTCCCAAAAGGCAATGGACACAGTACCACTGGGAAATGCAGATTAGAGGGAGATTACAAGGATTAACAAAATAAATGCTGCAAATAATCAAGTTTGGGCAGATTTTATTTTTTTATAGCACTGTCAATTTTTTTAATTAACTTTTGCCTTCTACCTAATAACAGATTTTCCAAGTTCTGTCTTCCCTTTGCCCAACTCCGTATTTGCTTAAAATCTATTCAGCCTCTAACGTGCCAGCCACCCTGAGATGCCGTGTGGCAGAGGGCCTTCCTGAGGTGCCGTGTGGCAGAGGGCCACCCTGAGGTGCCGTGTGGCAGAGGGCCACCCTGAGGTGCCGTGTGGCAGAGGGCCTTCCTGAGGTGCCGTGTGACAGAGGGCCTTCCTGAGGTGCCGTGTGGCAGAGGGCCACCCTGAGGTGCCGTGTGACAGAGGGCCACCCTGAGATGCCGTGTGGCAGAGGGCCTTCCTGAGGTGCCGTGTGGCAGAGGGCCACCCTGAGGTGCCGTGTGGCAGAGGGCCACCCTGAGGTGCCGTGTGGCAGAGGGCCTTCCTGAGGTGCCGTGTGACAGAGGGCCTTCCTGAGGTGCCGTGTGGCAGAGGGCCACCCTGAGGTGCCGTGTGACAGAGGGCCACCCTGAGATGCCGTGTGGCAGAGGGCCTTCCTGAGGTGCTGTGTGGCAGAGGGCCACCCTGAGGTGCTGTGTGGCAGAGGGCCACCCTGAGGTGCCGTGTGGCAGAGGGCCACCCTGAGGTGCCGTGTGGCAGAGGGCCTTCCTGAGGTGCCGTGTGGCAGAGGGCCACCCTGAGGTGCCGTGTGACAGAGGGCCTTCCTGAGGTACTGTGTGGCAGAGGGCCACCCTGAGGTGCCGTGTGGCAGAGGGCCACCCTGAGGTGCCGTGTGACAGAGGGCCACCCTGAGGTGCCGTGTGACAGAGGGCCACCCTGAGGTGCCGTGTGACAGAGGGCCACCCTGAGGTGCCGTGTGGCAGAGGGCCACCCTGAGGTGCCGTGTGGCAGAGGGCCACCCTGAGGTGCCGTGTGACAGAGGGCCACCCTGAGGTGCCGTGTGGCAGAGGGCCACCCTGAGGTGCCGTGTGGCAGAGAGCCTTCCTGAAGTGCCCGGCAGTGGTGCCCGACTGGTAGACCAGACTTGACAGAACCGGCCTGAAGGCTCGTCGGACCGTGGTGTCCGGGAGGGAGCCGCTGGAGAAGATGGGCGCAGGAGCAAAGGCTGGTGAGAGGGAGAACTGGGAACCACTCCAGTGGACCCAGCGCATGGGTGGACCGAACTTTGGACTTGGCACCAAACATGACACAAAAATAATTTCATTGTGCAGTTGCACGTGACAAATAACGCACCATTGAACTTAACAGTTTTGATTTTTTTTTTTAAAAATCACTGAAATGTTAATTACAGTACTTTGAATATTTTCACCATTTACTTCTTTAAAATGTCCAGTTTTTCAGTAAAGAACTACTTGGCTCGATGAACTAAAGGAACAGGAGCCGCCTGGTGCTGCAGCAGTTGCCCTGGCAGCTGTGGCTTGCCTGCAGTCCGTTTGTCTTTTGTGTTTTTTGTTGTTTTTGTCTGAATTGTAGTTTAAATATGGTGTAGTGTTTGTGGTTGTGTGTTATGGGGGGGGGTGAGGTGGGGGGGGGGGGGGAGTGTGAACTGTAACATTGTCTCTCCCGAACGGAGACTCGACCTTTGTTTTCTGTGTCGTGTCTCCGTTCCCGCTGCGGCCTACCACCGGCCATGCACCTGGAGCTGGCGGCACCCGGGCTCTGGTTCACACCTCACTGGCCCGGACTCACCACCTGCGGCGCTGGCTGCCTTCGGATGCTGCGGGAGAGGCTGCGATTCGTCTTCGGAGGCTTTGGCGCGGGCCGCCTGGACGTCGGAAACCCGCAGGCCCCTGGGTGGGGGCCGACATCGGGAGCTCCGGCAGCGTCTTCGCCCGCCCCGAATTGCGGGGCTTGGGTCGGCCCGCCGCGGACCTTTCACCGTCCGGCGTGGCCTGGAATAGGCCGCGGGATTTTCTCTGCCCGGCGGGAGCTTCAATGTCGGGAGCCCCGACCGCCCCGACGTGGCAACTTCAACAGCCTGACCGCGGGAGAAGACGGCAGGGGAAGAGAAAAAGACATTCTGGCCTTCCATCACAGTGAGGAGGTGACTGGAGGAGACTCACTGTGATGGATGTTTCTTTTGTTTGTTGTTAGTTTATGATTGTATGTGTTATTGCATTTTTATTGATTATTCTTATTGGTCTTATTGTTGAACTGCGGGTAATTTCTCATTTCACTACACATTTATGTGTATGTGACATATAAATGACTATTGACTATTGACAGTTAGTGACACTGTCACACAGCTCCAGGGTCAAGAATTAAATACCAACTTCAGCGAGCATCTTTGTGGAGTTTGCACCTTCTCTCCATGAGCATGTTGCTTCCCCCTTACATCGTAATACTTGAAGCAAGAAAATTGACTACTCTCAGTAGAGGTTAATGGCAAAATAACAGTAAGGGGGAGTCGATGGGTTTGTGAGATCTGGGAGTCCATGATAGATGAAAATGTCAGAGACAAGAATTTAAAAAAAATTCAAGACCAATCAAATGATACTCCTTGTAGCAAGAGTATTTGAAGATAAGGGAGCAGAAGTTGTTTCAGAAATATATAAATTCTTAGTTACACCATACCTGGGATACAATGTGCAATTCCAAATAGATACGACCAATGCCTTGAGAGTACATTACAGAATACAGCATGGAAACAGGCCCTTCAGCCCAACTTACCCACCTACACTCGTCCTACCTGTCCATATGTCTGCCCCATATCCTTCAAAATCCTGTCCAAATGTCTTTTAAATGTTGTAACTGTCCGAACTACCTCCTCTGGTCGCAAATGTCATATACCCAGTTTCCCCTTGGGTTCCTAATAAATATTCCCCCTCTCACCTTACACCAATGTCCTCTGGATCTTGACTCCCCTAATCTGGGTAAAAGATTCTTGTGTACCTACCTTATCTATTCCCTGCTAGCTTTGCAGTTCACCCGCTCTTGCTCCAACACTGATGTTAACTCGCTCCACCAATCCACCCGCATTACATACACACATACAAAAGAGGTGCAGGTCCTTCGAGCCAGCACCGCCATTCAATATAATCTATTGGGCCCTGTACAACGGCAATAAGGCCTCCTTGTTCCTGTACTCAAATCCTCTTGCTATGAAGGCCAACATGCCATTGGCTTTCTTCGCTGTCTGCTGTGCCTGCACGCTTACTTTCAGTGACTGATGTACACCCAGGTCTCGTTGCACCTCCCCTTCCCTAATGTGACACCATTCAGATAATAATCTGCCTTCCTGTTCTTGCCACCAAAGTGGATAACCTCACACTTATCCACATTAGACCACATATCCACATTTAAATTTCCTGCTGTAGCTCGGACACAGAAATTCACTGGTTCCACCAATCCACCACCCGCTGGCTTTTCAATTCTCACGCTCCTGCTCCAAATATCCAATTATCTAGCTCCAGTGAAACACTGTCTACATTTTCAGTTTTCACGCTCCTGCTGTGACACTGAAATTAACTGGCTCAACCATTCCGCTGGCTAGCTTTTCAATTCTCCTGCACCTACACGAACACTGATATTATCAGGCTCCACCAATCCACCAGCTGGCTTTTCAATTCTCCTGCTCTGACACAGAAATGAACCACTTCTACCAATCCACTGGCGTAGCTTTGCATTCCTCCTGCACCTCCACCAATACTCCAATACTGGAATTAATTGGCTCCACCAACCTACCTTTTCGATTTACCCATTCCAGCTCCCAATCTGAAATTAACTGACGCCACCAATCCACCGGCCAGCTTATCATTTCTCATTTCTCCTGCTCGGAATGGCAGGCAGTGACTAGTGGGGTACCGCAAGGCTCAGTGCTGGGACCCCAGTTATTTACAATATATATTAATGATTTGGACGAGGGAATTGAATGCAACATCTCTAAGTTTGTGGATGACACGAAGCTGGGTGGCAGTTTTCGCTGCGAGAAGGATGCTATGAGGATGCAGGGTGACTTGGATAGATTAGGCGAGTGGGCAAATGCATGGCAGATGCAATATAATTTGGATAAATGTGAGGTTATCCACTTTGGCGGCAAGAACAGGAAAGCAGAATGGTGGCCAATTAGGAAAAGGGGAGATGCAACGTGACCTGGGTGTCATGGTGCACCAGTCATTGAAAGCAAGCGTGCAGGTGCAGCAGGCAGTGAAGAAAGCGAATGGTATGTTAGCATTCATAGCAAGAGGATTTGAGTATAGGAGCAGGGAGGTTCTGCTGCAGTTGTACAGGGCCTTGGTGAGACCGCACCTGGAGTATTGTGTACAGTTTTCGTCTCCTAATCCTAATCTGAGGAAAGACATTAGAGCCTTAGAGGGAGTACAGAGAAGGTTCACCAGATTGATCCCTGGGATGGCAGGGGTTTCATATGAAGAAAGACTGGATAGACTAGGCTTATACTCGCTGGAATTTAGAAGACTGAGGGGGGATCTTATAGAAACTTACAAAATTCTTAAGGGGTTGGAGAGGCTAGATGCGGGAAGATTGTTCCCGATGTTGGGGAAGTCCAGAACCAGGACCAGAACTAGGCCATTTGGAACGGAGATGAGGAAAAACCTTTTCACCCAGAGAGTTGTGAATCTGTGGAATTCTCTGCCTCAGAAGGCAGTGGAGGCCGATTCTCTGGATGCTTTCAAGAGAGAGCTAGATAGAGCTCTTAAAGATAGCGGAGTCAGGGGATATGGGGAGAAGGGAGGAACGGGGTACTGATTGTGGATGATCAGCCATGATCACAGTGAATGGTGGTGCTGGCTCGAAGGGCCGAATGGCGTACTCCTGCACCTATTGTCTATTGAGATAAAATTGGTCTGATAAAGAGAAGTTATTTGCACTGGTTGGGGAGTGTAGAAGGGCACCATCCAAGGTTTACCAAGAGTGAAGTCAGGAAGCACATCTGCAACTGAAGAGCAGCAGAAATATTGAACTCTTCAGCAAATGGAAGATGAATCTCCCAGCTGATAATGCCAAGCGTGCAAATGTTACATTTTTGTTCACCAAACACGTTAAGCCATGTGGAGAAAAGCCAGTTTACATATATTCAGCTCAACAGGCATGGGAGATGAAAATGACCTCATCTGTTGATTGGGCAACACACAAAGTGCCAGAGGAACTCGGCAGAGTGGGAGCATCTGTGGAGGAAATAGTCTACCGTGTGTTTGCTTTCATAGGTCAGGGCATTGTGTATGAGTCAGGAAGTCATAATGCAGCTTTATAGGACTTTGGTTAGGCTGCGTTTGGAGTATTATGTGCAGTTCTGGTCACGTCATTACAGGAAGGATGTGGAAGCTTTGGAAAGGGTGCAGTAAAGGTTTACCAAAATTACTGGGCTTGTATAAACTAGAAATTTAGAAGGATGAGAGGGGATCTTATCGAAACATAAGATTATTAGGGATTGGACACGCCAGAGGCAGGAAACATGTTCCCAATGTTGGGGGAGTCCAGAACCAGGTGCCACAGTTTAAGAATAAGGGGAGGCCATTTCGAACGGAGATGAGGAAAAACTTTTTCACCTAGAGTTGTGAATCTGTGGAATTCTCTGCCTCAGAAGGCAGTGGAGGCCAATTCACTGAATGCTTTCAAGAGAGAGTTAGATAGAGCTCTTAAAGATAGCAGAGTCAAGGGATATGGGGAGAAGGCAGGAACGGGGTACTGGTTGTGGATGATCAGCCATGATCACAGTGAATGGCGGTGCTGACGCGAACGGCCAAATGGCCTTCTCCTTCTCCTATTGTCTATGTCTGGATTTGGGGGCATTAGCTACAGAGATTGGGAGGACAGACTTTGGTTGTTTTCTCAGTAAGTCCAGAGGTTGTGGGGAGACCTGATAGAAGTGTATAAAATTATGACAGGCATAAATCGGGTAGACAGTCAAAATCTTTTTCCCAGGGTGGATAAATCAAATGCTAGACGATATAGCTCTCAGCTGAGAGGGGGAAATTCAAAGCAGACGTGGAGGGCAAGTTTTTTTACACTGAGCATGGTGAGGGCCTGGAACTTACTGCCAGGGATGGTTGAAGCAGATATATTAATGGCATTTAAAAAAAATTGGATAGCCATATTGATATGCAGGGAATGGAGGGGTATGAATTAGGTGCAGGTAGATGTTTGGCACAGATATTGTGAGCTGAAGGGCCTGCTCTTGTGCTGTAATGCTCTATGTTCTATATTGCCTGATCTGCTGAGTTCCTCCAACACTGTTTTGCTCAAGATTCCAGCATCTGCAGTTCCTTCTGTCTATCCAATAATTCCTTAAATGTTTCCCACCCTTTGTCCCTTCCACTTGAGACATTGCATTTTGTGTGAAAGGAGCCTCCTGATCTTAGTGCTAAATTTGCATTGCACGTGTGTTAAACCTTCTTGTCCAGGTCTCACACATGGCTGATGCTGGGAGAAACAAAACGATCTATCATTGCTCAGAATGTGACCCATTCTTTACCTCAAATCAAATCTATTCAAGGTAATCATTCATTCTGCTACACGTTGGCTCTCTAGTTTTACCCTCATCCATAACCCAGACTTTAATTACACTCCACAGCATTTCTCTAAACAGAGTAAATGCATCTCACTACAAGCTCATCGTCTCTGCAAAGGGGGCGCTGCGTGACAGCTGCCTCACCAACGGTCTGTCTTCGTCTTTTCCTTCTTTGTGTTTTTAGTTTGTTGTAAAATGGATATTTTAGTTTATCTTTAATTTTGTATTATGTGGGGGGTGGTGGGGAAACGTTTCTTCTCTCTTTCCTCGATGGAGATGAGACTTTTTCTGTGTCGTATCTCCGCCCGCACTGCGGCCTAACATCGTGGAGTTGGCGGCCTCTTGTTTGGGACTTCTAGAACTCCAAAACTGCGGAGCCTGCGGGTCTTTAACATCTCAACATACGACAGTCCCGCCATTCCGGGAAGTGGCTCTAGAAATAGTGGAAGCATTGGAGATCATTTTTCAATGTTCTATAGATTCAGGATCAGTTCCTGAGGATTGGAGGATAGCAAATGTTATCCCACTTTTTAAGAAAGGAGGGAGAGAGAAAACTGGTAATTATAGACCAGTTAGTCTGACATCAGTGGTGGGGAAGATGCTGGAGTCAATTATAAAAGACGAAATTGCTGAGCATTTGGATAGCAGTAACGGGATCATTCCGAGTCAGCATGGATTTACGAAGGGGAAATCATGCTTGACAAATCTACTGGAATTTTTTGAGGATGTAACTAGGAAAATTGACTGGGGAGAGTCAGTGGATGTGGTGTACCTTGACTTTCAGAAAGCCTTCGACAAGGTCCTACATAGGAGATTAGTGGGCAAAATTAGGGCACATGGTATTGGGGGTAGGGTACTGACATGGATAGAAAATTGGTTGACAGACAGAAAGCAAAGAGTGGGGATAAATGGGTCTCTTTCGGAATGGCAGGCAGTGACCAGTGGGGTACCGCAAGGTTCGGTGCTGGGACCCCAGCTATTTACGATATACATTAATGACTTAGACGAAGGGATTAAAAGTACCATTAGCAAATTTGCAGATGATACTAAGCTGGGGGGTAGTGTGAATTGTGAGGAAGATGCAATAAGGCTGCAGGGTGACTTGGACAGGTTGTGTGAGTGGGCGGATACATGGCAGATGCAGTTTAATGTAGATAAGTGTGAGGTTATTCACTTTGGAAGTAAGAATAGAAAGGCAGATTATTATCTGAATGGTGTCAAGTTAGGAGGAGTTCAACGAGATCTGGGTGTCCTAGTGCATCAGTCAATGAAAGGAAGCATGCAGGTACAGCAGGCAGTGAAGAAAGCCAATGGAATGTTGGCCTTCGTAACAAGAGGAGTTGAGTATAGGAGCAAAGAGGTCCTTCTACAGTTGTACCGGGCCCTGGTGAGACCGCACCTGGAGTACTGTGTGCAGTTTTGGTCTCCAAATTTGAGGAAGGATATTCTTGCTATGGAGGGCGTGCAGCGTAGGTTCACTAGGTTAATTCCCGGAATGGCGGGACTGTCGTATGTTGAAAGGCTGGAGCGATTGGGCTTGTATACACTGGAATTTAGAAGGATGAGGGGGGATCTTATTGAAACATATAAGATAATTAGGGGATTGGACACATTAGAGGCAGGAAACATGTTCCCAATGTTGGGGGAGTCCAGAACAAGGGGCCACAGTTTAAGAATAAGGGGTAGGCCATTTAGAACGGAGATGAGGAAGAACTTTTTCAGTCAGAGAGTGGTGAAGGTGTGGAATTCTCTGCCTCAGAAGGCAGTGGAGGCCAGTTCGTTGGATGCTTTCAAGAGAGAGCTGGATAGAGCTCTTAAGGATAGCGGAGTGAGGGGGTATGGGGAGAAGACAGGAACGGGGTACTGATTGAGAGTGATCAGCCATGATCGCATTGAATGGCGGTGCTGGCTCGAAGGGCTGAATGGCCTACTCCTGCACCTAGTGTCTATTGTCTATCTCGGAGCGGGCGATCCCTTTGCTAGGGGTTGGCCTTTGGTGCTCCAACCTGAGACCTGCGGACTTTAACATCGTGGAGTTCGCGGTCCGTGATTAGGGACCGAATTCGGGTACTCCAAGCTGCAGGAGTTTCGACCGCCTCAACGTGGGAGCTTAGACCGCCCTGACGTGGGAGCTTAGACCGCCCTGACGTGGGACCGTCCTGACGTGGGAGCTTAGACCGCCCTGACGTGGGAGCTTAGACCGCCCTGACGTGGGAGCTTAGACCGCCCTGACGTGGGAGCTCGATCGCCCTGACGTGAGAGCTTAGACCGCCCTGACGTGGGAGCTTAGACCGCCCTGACGTGGGCGCTTAGACCGCCCTGACGTGGGAGCTCGATCGCCCTGACGTAGGAGCTTAGACCGCCCTGACGTGGGACCGCCCTGACGTGGGAGCTTAGACCGCCCTGACGTGGGAGCTTAGACCGCCCTGACGTGGGAGCTTAGACCGCCCTGACGTGGGAGCTTGGACCGCCCTGACGTGGGAGCTTAGACCGCCCTGACGTGGGAGCTTAGACCGCCCTGACGTGGGAGCTTAGACCGCCCTGACGTGGGAGCTTAGACCGCCCTGACGTGGGAGCTTAGACCGCCCTGACGTGGGACCGCCCTGACGTGGGACCGCCCTGACGTGGGAGCTTAGACCGCCCTGACGTGGGAGCTTGATCGCCGGCTGAGGATGGTTCAACTCCCCCGACCGCGGGAGGAAAGAAGATAAGACTTTATTGCTTTCCATCACAGTGGGGAATGTGGAGGAGCCGCTGTGGTGGATGTTTATGTCAAATTTTTTGTAGTTGTGTGTCTTGTTGCTTTTTTGTTATGACTGTATTGCGGCACGGTGGCGCAGCGGCAGAGTTGCTGCCTTGCAGCGGATGCAGCGCCAGAGACCCGGGTTCCATCCCCGCTACGGGTGCTGTCTGTACGGAGTTTGTACGTTCTCCCCGTGACCTGCGTGGGCTTTCCCCGAGATCTTCGGTTTCCTCCCACACTCCAAAGACGTGCAGGTTTGTAGGTTAATTGAAGGTAGACACAAAATGCTGGAGTAACTCGTGGGTCAGGCAGCATCTCAGGAGAGAAGGAATGGGTAACATTTTGGGTCGAGACCCTTCTTGAAATTTAATTGGCTTGGTAAATGTAAAAATTGTCTCTAGTGTTTGTAGGATAGTGTTAATGTGCGGGGATCGCTGGTCGGCGCTGTATTTCTAAACTAAACTAAACCAAATTCATTGTATGTTGCAAAACATACTTGGCTAATAAATTACGATTATGATTATGAAGAGCAGTAGATCTATATATTTTTAGGAAATCCAAATAACTACAGCTTTACTTGAACATAAATATTTCCTTACCTTTCCATCATTGTAAAGGTTTGGGTTAAATCGTACACTGTGGCCTCCTGTGGTCTCTAGGTTGACAAGTGGAGGGGCATTTGGGTAATCTTGGGGAAAATATACATCAAATTCAAAGCAACCATTTGCATACGGCGTGTCCGATGGGCCCGTGATCAAAACCTGAAGGTAGAAAAGAATCATCTGAATCATCATTTCATTCCAGCATTCAAATGTGTTTTCAGCTTTTATAGATTGTTGATGTGAGGAGACACTCACATATATTTGCTTCACATCAGCCCAAAAACAGCACTAGCCATAATACAGTCCAAGAGTGAATTAAAACACAATGAAACAATGTGTAAAAGTGGATCTTCCATCACATTCAGCCCCATAGAGCCAGTCACACAGCACAGAGAGGGAGGGGTCCTGTGGCCCAACTTGCCCATGCCCACCAAAATGTCCCATCTGTGGGTAGTTTGCACACTCTCCCCGCGATCGCGTGGGCTTTCACCAAGTGCTCTAGTTTCCCCCCACATCCCAATAAGGGCTGGTGTGTTAACGACCTCCGCAAATCATCCTTACTGGTTTGCAAAAATAAAAAATTAAAAGATGTTGATGGGCATGTGAAAGAGGGCAAATAGCCAACTCTGTATCAGAATTTACCAGTGGCATTCCAATCTCCTGTGCTACTCTCAGCCAGGGCTATTTGAAACCACATCCTTGTGTGCTTTTCACCAATAATCATCCCCCCCCGTTCTCCCCCCCAAAGCTACTTGCCTCTGCCCTTGGAAATAGCCTGTTCCTAATTATTTACACTTGCAGCATTAATATCACAACTGCCTAAAGTTTATTCCTCCACTTGCCACAACATTTCTGTAGCTACTAATCTGTTCAATCAAACCTTCACATCCACCTTCAGTGTGATGTAAACTCTTGCTCTCCCATGTCCTGGTCATTCTCCCTGATACAAACCTCATTCCCATCCACTTGTATCCAATGGATAGTTTTGAATCTATATACTAAAAGTCTTGTTTGTTTGTTTGTTCCTGAACTACTGCCAAAACGGTATACGATAGCATGACGATTTTAGGCCCACCTTACTCACCGCCGCCCTTCGGTGCTAATGGAAGTTTCATTAAAATCGGTGTTATATTTTTTAAGTTATTCACATTTTAAAGTTAAAATCTATCTCCCAGGGAGGAGGGAGGATAAGGGGGGTTGAGGGGGATGGAGTGGGTGGGAAGGAAAGGGGAGGGAGGGGGAGGGGAGGGAGGGGGGAGGAGAAGGGAGGGAGGGGGGAGGAGAGGGGGGGGGGGAGAAGAGGGGGGGGGGGTGAAGAGGGGAGGGGGGGATGAAGAGGGGAGGGGGGGGTGAAGAGGGGAGGGGGGGGGGTGAAGAGGGGAGGGGGGGGGGGTGAAGAGGGGAGGGGCAGCCACAGTTTCTTCCTGCACACTCTTGTTCACTATCTGTTTAAAATTTGACAAAATCATTGTGTTCATTGATATCCCCTTGCTTGTTCACCTACCCCATCTCCCACTTATGCAAAGTCTTGACTTTAATATTCTCATCCTTGGTGTCAAATCACGGCATGACCTCTTGATGACTGTAACAGCCCTTCATCCTGGCAAATCACCCTGCTCCTCCCATGCTAACGTCTGGTTTGGTTAGCACTCCTGTCAACCACTCATGTAGGATTTGGACAACCAATGGCCAATTTTAGTTTTAGAAACTCCGTATGGTTCACAGAGTATGTTAACATTTAAGGAATTTAGATAAATGAATGAAATAGATAATAGGTGCAGGAGTAGGACATTCGGCCCTTCGAGCCAGCACCGCCATTCACTGTGATCATGGCTGATCACCCACAATCAGTACCCCGTTCCTGCCTTCTTCCCATATCCCCCGCCTCCGCTGTCTTTAAGAGCTCTATCTATCTCTCTCTTGAAAGCATCCAGAGAATTGGCCTCCACTGCCTTCTGAGGCAGAGAAGTCCACAAATTCACAACTCTCTGCTTGAAAAGGTTCTTCCTTATCTCCATTCTAAATGGCCTACCCCTTATTCTTACACTGTGGCCCCTGGTTCTGGACTCCCCCAACATCGGGAACATGTTTCCTGCCTCTAATCCCTTAATAATCTTATATGTTTCAATAAGATCCCCTCTCATCCTTCTAAATCCATTGCACATGTGCAGATTTACGATTTAGCTTCATAATAATGCACTTACCTTCATGATATCCAATCTCTCTTCATCACATCGCACAAATACACTGGATGAAGAAGAAAGAGGCAGAGACGTTGAGAGTGTGACAGCTTCCTGGGCAAGACGTCTGGCTCTGGCAGCGCTGTTAGCATCACTAGCATTTTTCACCTGAGACATGTAATGATAGTTTACTTTGAACACCAATTTTCCATCATCATCTTCTGTGACCATCTCAGCAGTATCTAAAAGCAAGCAAAATGCAAATGTACCCATGAGAGAGTGACACACACTCAGAAACAAAATAACATTAACCAATAACATCATCAGGGACCAAATTTGCTAGCAATGAGAGATTAGATAGAGTAGACACAAAATGCTGGAGTAACTCAGCGGGTCAGGCAGCATGTCGGGAGAGAAGGAATGGGTGACGTTTCGGGTGGAGTCCCTTCTTCAGACCCGAAACGTCACCCTTTCCTTCTCTCCTGAGTTGCTGCCTGACCCGCTGAGTTACCAGCATTTTGTGTCTACCTTCGATTTAAACCAGCATCTGCAGTTTTTTTCCTACACCAGAGATTAGATAGGGCTGGTTTATCTAAAGGTGCTTTTCACGTTAGCGGGACAACGTATGGGTCTCCTAGTTGAGAGCACAACAATGAATAGCAAATCTGTTTATGTTTTAAGAAAATGTCAGCAGAAAATGATTCTCCAGAAAGGTTGCCAAATAATGACACGAAGATCAAAACATCTGAACAAGGGAAAACATTTAAAGCTTGAGAAATTAAAATAAAGTGCTATTTCTTTCTCAAAATGTGGCTAAAACTACAGAAGTAATGGTTTGAAAATCCATTGGCATGATTTTTATGGGTATTCTGTTTTCATCAAGAGTATTTTTTTGTCATGTGTCCCAGATAGAACAATGAAATTCTTACTTGCAGCAGCACAACAAAGATCAGACACTGTGAACAATAATCGGCATGTATCAGAGCTACATTGGCAAAGATGGCACAGTTTTAAATCCTGGGATAAATTGGGGAACAGTCACACAGTGGATGAAACATTTAATATTCCATGTCAATAGGAAGCAAATCCTGTGCATTCCACTAAGATATTATAAACATTTATTATTTATGCTTTGTTCCTCAGTGCAAAATAAGGATTTGGGCAGAAATAAATTATTAAAACTTCTTTCAGGGCACGAAAGCCGGTGTCAATTCTTTCAGGTGGTCATCTGTCACTATATATTATCCCAACATTTGAATTTTCTCTCTTATTTTGCAGATGTTTTGATCTTCGCATCATTATTTGGTGATCTTTCAGGGAATCATTATCTGCAGACAGCTATATTATGATAAGATTCTACGATTATATACACAGAGGGGGAAAAGCCTCTTCCCTGTGCAAACAGATGTCAAGAGGCACCTTTAATTAATCTGAACTCCACTGCTGCTCTAGTTTGCTCATGTCTGAAGTTCAAAGACACAAGATAGCAAAGCACAGGATAAATTGCAAAGATGCTCACATTTATTTGGGATGTGGATTTAGCCTATGGGCAGCAAATACCCACTCGATTGGCCGCATTGTAAATGTGGATATCTTAACTATAAATTCAAAGAAGTGAACTTAAAATTACATTTAACAAAAGATCCCCACCACAGGTGCTGTCTGTACGGAGTTTGTACGTTCTCCCCGTGACCTGCGTGGGATTTCTCTGAGATCTTCGGTTTCCTCCCACACTCCAAAGACGTACAGGTTTGTAGGTTAATTGGCTTGGTATAAATGCAAATTATCCCTTGTGTGCAGGGTGGTGTTAATGTGTGGGAATCGCTGGTTGGTATGGATTCGGTGGGCCGAAGGGCCTGCTTCTATGCTGTATCTCTTAACTAAACTAAACTAAACAAGGAATTGGTTAAATTCTGTTGACTGTAGAAATAAAGCTTTTTTGGCCCTCTTATGTTAACACTGTTAACATGCCAGCTCCCAGCTGCACCACTGTGCCACATTGACAGATGAAATCTGGCCAACACTTTCCTTTCATAAGTGATAGGAGCAGAATTAGGTCATTAGGCCAGAATTGTGCCCATCAAGTCTACTCCGCCATTCAATCATGGCTGATCTATCTCTCCTTCCTAATCCCATTCCCCATAACCCCTCACACCCGTATTAATCAAGAATCTATCTCACATCACATTCCTCTCCCACATCAAAGCCTCACTAAACCCACATCTTTCTTGCATACAAAGCAAATAAATCCACAGAGGACGCCATCTCTCTGGCTCTTCATACCGTCCTGACTCACCTGGAGAGGCAGGGCACATATGTGAGGATGCTATTTATAGACTATAGCTCTGCCTTCAACACAATCATCCCCACCAAGCTCACCTCCAAACTCCACCAGCTAGGCCTCAGCTCGCCTATATGCAACTGAATCCTGAATTTCCTGACTGAGCGACCTCAGGCAGTGAAAATGGGCCTCCACCTGTCCTCCACTACCACCCTGAGTACCGGCACACAGCAGGGTTGTGTATTGAGCCCCATCCTCTACTCCCTCTTCACATATGGCTGTGTCCCTGCATTCACCACCAACTCCATCGTCAAATTTGCAGATGACACAGATCGGGCAATGGCAATGAATCAGCCTACAGAGCAGAGGTGCAGAATCTGGCGAGCTGGTGCTCAGAGAACAACCTGTCCCTAAACACATCAAAAACCAAGGAGCTAATTATCAACTTCAGAAGGTCACAGAATGAGGAATACGCTCCAGTCCTCATCAATGGGGACAAAGTGGTGAGAGTGTCCAGCTTCAGGTTTCTGGGCACACACATTTCAGAAGACCTCACATGGTCCACCAACACTGCTGCGCTGGTCACAAAAGCACAGCAACGGCTGTTTTTCCTGAGAACGCTAAAAAAGGTCGGTCTGCCACAACAGTTACTGATGACCTTCTACCGCTGCACCACAGAGACCATACTGACATACGGCATCTATGTGTGGTATCTCAGCTGCACAGCAGTGGATAGGAGAGCTCTTCAGTGGGTCGTCTGCAGAGCGCAGAGGATCATTGGGATACAGCTGCCAGCCCTGGAGGACATCTACAACGCACGCTGCCTCAGGAAAGCCACCAGCATCTACAAGGACTCCACACACCCGTGCCACAGTCTGTTTGAACTACTTCCATCTGGCAGACGTTACAAGGCCTTCTACGCCTGCACCTCCAGACTAAGAAACAGCTTTATCCCTAGAGCTATAGCTGCTCTGAATCAGTCCTGCAGAGAGCCCGCCATGATCTGTCTCTGCCCCCAGGGTTATCTGCATCTGGCACAACTGACTCCTGCATGAACCTTTTTTTGCACTTTACCTTGTTCCCCTTTTTTTTTTTCCTCCCTACCTTTGTTGTTTTCATTTTTGCCGTGATTTATTTATATATTTGATAGCATCGATATGGAAGCGACATTCAAAAATCTCATTGTGCTTGTACAATGACAATAAAAGATATTGTATCTTTCTTAAAAATATTCATTGACTTGGCCTCCAAAGCCTTCTGTTGCTAGGAATTCCACAGATTCACCACCCTCTGACTATACTGCTGTAAGTAAAAGTTTAAATGGTTGGTTGCTTGTACAAGTGACAAGTAAACGCTCTTACCTCTATTCCTCCATTTGAACCCTGTTGTTTGTTGCAAAAGGTGGACACCCAAGGTCAGGCTTCCTTGTACCTTCTACCCCAGAATTCCTCAGACACATCTGAACCTCAAAACTCTCAGCAAAGGATGCTGATACAAGTTGCAACATATCATGGAATCTCTCAGTTCATTAAACCACTGCAAATGTGACAAGACCATTCAACTCTGCTCATTGACCTGTTTATTAAAGGAGTGTCACAGATGTAATCTCAATATGCAAAGAGCAACATTGCCCCATCTCACCATGTTAAATTAAACTTACCAAACTGCAGCGTTTTCATTGCAGCGACATATTTTTCCTCTAAAGAGCGTGTAACTGCCATCGGCCTCGACCTCATCATTGCTTTCTTTGTTGATTCTGCTATTTTCTTTTCTAAAAGAAGAGATCCAATTAAATACTGTAGCAAATCATATATATTACTGAAATCATTTCCAACGGCTTAAAGAGAATGAGCAAAAAGAACAGAAAGATATCTTGAGTGTTGAAGTTGGGAGGTCATGTTGCAGTTGTATAAGACGTTGGTTTAGGGTATTGAGTTCAGTTCTGGGCACCATGTTATAGGAAAGATGTTTTCAAACTGGAAAGGGTACAGAGAAGATTTACGAGGATGTTGCCAGGACTAGAGGGTGTGAACTATAGGGAGAGGCTGAGTAGGCTGGGTCTCTATTCCTTGGAGCACAGGAGGATGAGGGGTGATCTTCTAGAGGTGTATAAGATCATGAGAGGAATAGATCGGGTAGATGCACAGAGTCTCTTGCCTAGAGGAGGGGAATCAAGGACCAGAGGACATAGGTTCAAGATGAAGGGGAAAAGATTTAATAGGAATCCGAGGGGTAACTTTTTCACACAAAGGGTGGTGGGTGTATGGAACAAGCTGCCAGAGGAGGTAGTTGAGGCTGGGACTATCCCAACATTTAAGAAACAGTTGGACAGGTACATGGAAAGGACAGGTTTGGAGGGATATGGACCAAGCGCAGATAGGTGGGACTAGTGTAGCTGGGACATGGGCAAGTTGGGCCGAAGGGCCTGTTTCACACTGTGTCACTCTATGACTAATCCTGTAACACAGAATTGAGAACATCTGCAGAAAGTTGCAGCATGATCGGTAGGAATTGATGAATATGAAATGCTGAAAGAGAGCACATAAATGCAATAGGTAACAGGGGAGTTTTACTTCATTTTAATGGAAGGGTGGTTCATATTTCATGGGAGCCAGAATATAACAGTGGGGAAGTCTTACTGCCATTAGTGAAAGCACATCAAGAGTACTCGGCATAATTTTGGTTCCCCCGATTTAAGAAATAATATTTCATTGGAAGCAATTCAGAGAAGGTTCGACAAAATGTTTCAGTGTCTAGAGGCATTATTATATGAGGCTTAAAGCAGGCCGAGATCCTATTTTTGAAGAAGGAGGTGCAATCGTACTGAAAAAAAATATTTAAAGGTGGCTAGACAGGGAAAATGCTGAGAGAATTATTTCACTCATTGGAGAGTCAAGAAAGCGGGCATTCATTTAAGACTGAAATAGGATCATTTTCTATCAGACAGTAATGAGTCTTGTAACTCCTTGCCATGTTGCCAAATCTTTAGGCAATTTTAAGACTGAGGTAAGTAGATTTCCAATCGAAAGGGAATGAAGGATTATTTGGAAAGGCCAGGAAGATGGACTTATGGAATATAATTTTCTAACTGAATTATGCAGCAGGTCCAAGGAGCAGAATGGACAACTCCTTGTTATTCCTACAACTTATGAATGGAAATAATAAACTAAATAATATTCTGACAAAAAAAAAGCAAACTTGCCTTTTAACAAAACTATAGGTTGGTCAAATTAACTTTTCTCAAATCTTTGCCAAACACTACTTGGTCAACTCGTCCCTTTCCACCCAAACCTCCTCCTCCCCAGGTACTTTCCCCAGCAACCACAGGAGATACAACACCTGTCCCTTTACCTCCCCCCTCGACTCCATCCAAGGACCCATACAGTCTTTCCAGGTGAAGCAGAGGTTCACCTGCACCTCCTCCAATCTCATCCATTGTATTCGCTGTTCCTGGTGTCAACTTCTCTACATCGGCGAGACCAAGTGCAGGCTCGGCGATCGTTTCACTCAACACCTTTGCTCAGTCCGTCTTAACCTACCTGATCTCCCGGTGGCTCAGCACTTTAACTCCCCCTCCCATTCCCAATCTGACCTTTTTGTCCTGGGCCTCCTCCATTGTCAGAGTGAGGCCCAGCACAAATTGGAGGAACAGCACCTCATATTTCACTTGGGTAGTTTACAACCCAGCAGTATGAACATTGACTTCTCTAACTTCAGATAGACCCTGCTTTCCCCCTCTATCCCCTCCCCCTTCCCAGTTCTCCCACTAGTCTTCCTGTCTCCGACTACATTCTATCTTTGTCGGCCCCCTCCCCTGACATCAGTCTGAAGAAGGGTCTCGACCCGAAACATCACCCATTCCTACTCTGCAGAGATGCTGCCTGAGCCGCTCAGTTACTCCAGCATAGTGTGACTACTTGGTTGATGGGCTTACCATGTACTGCTTGTCGAAGGCTGGTGGCTGCCACTTGGACAATCTCAGCCGTTTGCTGAATGTCAGGTACAAGGAGCGTTAGTCCCTCAGATTCTGCCTCTGCTGAATCAGTCTTGGACCCTGTCTTGCTTTTATCTTTCTTTGATCTGTTAGAAAGGGCAAGCAACATTAACTTTATTTAAAAAGTGTTCCTAATATATTTACAAATGTTGATATCAAGTGAGTACAGTAAACCCTCATTTTAACAGATATCTTTACGACGGATTCCAGTTAGTTTATTTTAGAGACACAGCACAGTAACAGGCCCTTTCGGTCCGCGCCGACCAGCGATCCCCGCTCATTAACACTAAGCTACACCCACTATTTTTACATTTACCAAGGCAATTAACCTACAAACCTGCACGTCTTCGGAGTGTGGGAGGAAACCGAAGATCTCGGAAAAAAACCCACGCAGGTCACAGGGAGAACGTACAAACTCCGTACAGACAGCACCCTTAGTGGGGATGGAACCCGGGTCTCCGGTGCTGCATTCGCTGTAAGGCAGCAACTCTACCGCTGCGCCACCGTGCCGCCCACAGTTACATCAGATGGATCCCCGGCTCCCCAGCCACAAGAATCCCGGCTTCCGCCGCCACCGCTGGCTCGCAAGGTGCACCCGCGAGCCTTTCAACACCCACCACACTGTTCAGTTGACACGGCTGTGGCTGCAGCTCATGTTGCAGCCCCGGAGGAAGCACTTTCTCCAAGCAGCCGCCACTGACAGGACACCCTCGGTCACCATGGGGCTGCCTCTCCTCTCACCAGGTGCCACTCCCCTCTCATCCCGTCAGCCCTGGCTTTGCCCACTCGCCGCTCCCCACCGCCTCCTCCTCTGTCCACTCAGCCGCTCCGTCCTCTACCGGGGCCTCCAGCACCTTCTCCCCCGACCGTAGGGGAGGTGGTGGCAGTGGGCGGGAAGCAGATAAAGTGACGGCTGACTGCAGGTGAAAGGGGCCTGTGGGACTCAGCCCGTGGTGACCTGGTGCATCCTGTCGGTGGCGGCGGTCTGAAACAATGTCCCCAGGGGCTACAACGTGAGTCACTACAGTGGGTCAAGAAGGGCTCGCTGGTGCAGACCAGTGGCATCAGCGCCTAGTGTTGAGGTGGAACAACACAAAGTGCTGGACTTTAGAGATAGACTTTAGTGATACAGCACGGAACCAGGCCCTACGGCCCAACGTGTGCGCGCCAACCAGTGATCTACAGCCCGTAAACACATAATAAACAAAAAAAAGTAAATAAATTAATAAGCCCAATACGAGTGCAAACTATCCTGAATTTCCTGGTGCAACCAAAGACAGTCCGCAATTTATAGTTTAGTGTTTTGTAGTGTTCGAGACCCAGCATGTCCCACCTACACTAGTCCCACCTGCAACCCACACCCACCCATATCCTTCCAAACCTGTCCTATCCATGTACCTGTCTATACTCTGATGCATGCCAATAATCCAAAAGCCTTTTTGACCACCCAATCTACCTGTGACTCCACCTTCAAGGAACCATGTTCCTGCCCTCCATGATCCCTCTGCTCTACAACACTCCCCAGAGCCCTAACATTCACTGTGTAGGTCCTGGCCATATTAGACTTCCCAAAATGGAACACCATTACAATTCAATAATAGACAATAGACAATAAGTGCAGGAGTACGCCATTCGGCCCTTTGAGCCCATTCACTGTGATCATGGCTGATTTCTCTGTATTAAATTCCATCAACCATCCCTCAGCCCACCTGGCCAATCGACCCAGATCCTGCTGCAATCTTTCACAACACTATCTGCAATACCACCCACTTTTGTGTCACCTGCAAACTTGCTTACCTTGCCATGTATGTTCTCATCTAAATCATTGATGTAGATGACAAACAGTAACGGACCCAGCACCAAACCCTGAAGCACACCGCTAGTCACAGGCCAACAGTCTGAGAAGCAACCTTTCACCATCACCCTCTGCTTCCTTCCATGGATCGAATTTTCTATCCATTCAGCTATCTCTCCTTGGATCCCATGGGATCTAACCTTCCAGAGCAGCCTGCCATGAGGAACCTCGTAGAATGCTTTGTTGAGGTCCATATTTACAACATCTACAGCTCTGCCCTCATCAACCTTTTTAGTCACATCTTCAAAAAACTCATATTTGTGAGACGCAACCTCCCACGTACAAAACCATGCTGACTATCCCTAATCAGCCCTTGTCCATCTAAATGCAAATACCTGTCCGAGTCACAGTTCTGATGCCGACTGAATTCATCGGTGCTCTCCTCCTCTCAATTGCTGCAGCAATACATTTCAAGACATGGCTATTCCAAGTATACTGACCCTGAGAAAGACTAGTCCTACATCGTGACATAATGTGCCTCACTTCTGAACACAGGGACACGTGCCTCCATCTACCCACTGTTTGTGGTTCTGTGGTGACGGTAGCACATCATAAAGAGTCCTGACCCGCCTCCATGCGGCACAGGTTCCTCCAGCTAAACCACCCTGTTTATACACTTTCCCAACAGCGTTATTATCAAATCAAAATTAAATTAGGTTGGGAATCAAGTAATAAATTGCAGCAGGATTTTGATTGATTGGCCAGGTGGGTTGAGGAATGGTTAATGGAATTTAATACAGAGAAATGTGGGGTGTTGCATTTTGGGAACCCTAACACAGGCAGGACTGACACAGTGAATGGTAGGGCTCTGGGGAATGTTGTAGACCAGAGGGATCTAGGAGTGCTGGTGAATGGTTAATGGTTAAGGGAAACAGTGTGCTTATGTTGATTTCTATTTGGCATCAAATATGCAAATAGTTAATGTCAATTTACTCTATCTAGTTATTTTAAGATATGCTTTAGATATGCTTTACATTGGGGTACAAAGAACAATAACCCCAGGTTACCGACAGAATATAACCATTTGGAGCCCATAAAGCAATCATATGCAGCCAGAACGTACCTTAATCTGTTGGTGTACGTATCCACACAAGTTTTCATTTTTGCGAGTAAAGTTCCAACTGAAGTCAGGCTTTCGGACTGCTCCTCATCCTCCTCGCTGTTATCCCCAGATAATGGCAGTAGGAGGGGTACAAGGGAAGTGCAGGAAGCAATGGCCCGCAGCAACTCCAGAAGGGCTCTGTATAGCGGAACGTGCCTAGCCATGTCCAACACTGTGGCAGTAAAAGTCAAAATCATTAACCCACATTCATGTATTACACATAGGCACAGCAACACTTGAAAAAAGGGCAGCCAAACTTATTAATTCAGCGGTGTAGGAAAATAACTGCAGATGCTGCTATAAATCAAAGGAATCAAAAAATGCTGGAGTAACTCAGCGGGTCAGGCAGCATCCCTGGAGAGAAGGAATGGGTGACGTTTCGGGTCGAGACCCTTCTTCAGACTGATGTCAGGGGAGGGGGTGGGACAAAGATAGAATGTAGTTGGAGACAGGAAGACAGTGGGAGAACTGGGAAGGGGGAGGGGAAAGAGAGGGACAGAGGAACTATCTAAAGTTGGAGAAGTCAATGTTCATACCGCTGGGGTGCAAGCTGCCCAAGCGAAATATGAGGTGCTGTTCCTCCAATTTGCGGTGGGCCTCACTATGACAATGGAGGAGGCCCATGACAGAAAGGTCAGACTGGGAGTTGGAGGGGGAGTTAAAGTGCTCAACCACCGAGAGATCAGGTTGGTTAAGGCGGACTGAGTGTAGGTGTTGAGCGAAACGATCGCCGAGCCTGCGTTTGGTCTCGCTGATGTAGAGAAGTTGACATCTGGAACAGCGGATACAATAGATGAGATTGGAGGAGGTGCAGGTGAACCTCTGCCTCACCTGGAAAGACTGTTTGGGTCCTTGGATGGAGTCGAGGGGGGAAGTAAAGGGTGTTACATCTCCTGCGGTTGCAGGGGAAAGTGCTTTGGGGAGGGGGTGGTTTGGGTGGGAAGGGAAGAGTGGACCAGGGAGTTGCGGAGGGAACAGTCTCTGCGGAACGCAGAAAGGGGAGGAGATGGGAAGATGTGGATAGTAGTGGGGTCCCGTTGTAGGTGACGGAAATGTTGGAGGATGATTTGTTGGATACGCTGGCTGATGGGGTGGAAGGTGAGGACAAGGGGGATTCTGTCCATGGTACGAATGGGGGGAGGGGGAGCAAGAGCAGAGCTGCGGGATAGAGAGGAGGCCCTAGTGAGAGCCTCATCTATAATGGAAGAGGGGAAGCCCCGTTTCCTAAAGGATGAGGACATCTCTGATGCCCAAGTGTGAAACACCTCATCCCGGGCGCAGATAGAAACATAGAAAATAGGTGCAGGAGGAGGCCATTTGGCCCTACGAGCCAGCACCGCCATTCATTGTGGTCATGGCAATTATCCACAATCAGTAACCTGTGCCCAACATCTCCCCATATCTCTTGATTGCACTAGCCCCTAGAGCTCTATCTAATTCTCTAAGTTCATCCAGTGATTTGGCCTCCACTGCCATCTGTGGCAGAGAATTCCACAAACTCACAACTCTCTGGGTGAAAAAGTTGCTTCTCACCTCAGTTTTAAATGGCCTCCCCTTTATTCTAAGACTGTGGCCCCTGGTTCTGGACTCCCCCAACATTGGGAACATTTTCCCTGCATCTATCTTGTCCAGTCCTTTTATAATTTTATATGTCTCTATAAGATCCCCTCTCTCATCCTTCTAAACACCAGTGAATACAAGCCTAGTCTTTACAATCTTTCCTCATACGACAGGGATCAATCTCGTGAACCTACACTGTACTACCTCAATTACAAGGATGTACTTCCTCAAATTAGGAGACCAAAACTGTACACAATACTCCAGATGTGGTCTTACCAGGGCCCTATACAACTGCAGAAGAACCTCTTTACTCCTATACTGAAATCCTCTCGTTATGAAGGCGAACATGCCATTAGCTTTCTTCACTGCCTGCTGTACCTGCACGCCAACTTTCAGTGACTGGTGTACAAGGACACCCAGGTCTCGCTGCACTTTCCCCCTTACCTAATCTAACACCATTGAGATAATAATCTGCCTCCTTGTTTTTGCCGCCAAAGTGGATAACCTCACGTTTATCTACATTTTGCTGCATCTGCCATGCATCTGCCTACTCACTCAACCAGTCCAGGTCACCCTGCAACCTCCTAACATCCTCTTCGCAGTTCACACTGCCACCCAGCTTTGTGTCATCTGCAAACTTGCTAGTGTTACTTCTAATTCCTTCATCCAAATCATTAATATATATGGTAAACAGTTGCGGCCCCAACACCGAGCCTTGCGGCACTCCAC
The DNA here is from genome assembly GCF_053455715.1 of Rhinoraja longicauda. NCBI lineage: Eukaryota > Metazoa > Chordata > Chondrichthyes > Rajiformes > Arhynchobatidae > Rhinoraja > Rhinoraja longicauda. The sequence goes on along the minus strand of NC_135961.1, from coordinate 596,843 downwards.
TCGCCACTGCCCGCCATTCTGAAAAGGACCCGTTTACTCCTACTCTACTTCCTGTCTGCCATGTCTATCCATGTCAACACCCTACCCCCAATACCATGCGCTCTAATTTTGCTCACCAATCTCCCGTGTGGAACCTTATGAAAGGCTTTTTGAAAGTCTAGATACACTACATCCACTGGCTCCCCTTCATCCATTTTACTTGTCACATCCTCAAAACATTCCAGAAGATTAGTCAAGCATGATTTCCCTTTCATAAATTCATGCTGACTTGGACTTACCCTTTTACTGCTATCCAAATGCACCGTTATTACCTCTTTAATAATTGACTCTAGCATCTTCCCCATGATCACCAATGCGTCCACTATTTCTAGAGCCACCTCCCTAAGTACCCTGGGATGCAAACCATCAGGCCCTGGGGATTTATCAACCTTTAGTCTACCCAATATTATTTCTCGCCTAATGAAAATTTCTTTCAGTTCCTCTACCCCCCTAGATCCTCTGTCCTCTAGTACATCTGGGAGATTGTTTGTGTCTTCCTTAGTGAAGACAGATCCGAAGTACCTGTTCAACTCTTCTGCCATTTCCTTGTTACCCATAATAATTTCACCCGTATCTGCCTTCAAGGGACCCACATTTGACTTTGCTAATCTTTTTCTCTTAACATATCTAAAGAAGCTTTTACTGTCCTTCTTTATATTCTTGGCCAGCTTCCCCTCGTACTTCATCTTTTCAGCCCGTATTGCCCGTTTTGTTACCTTCTGTTGTCCTTTGAAGGTTTCCCAATCCTCTGGCTTCCCGCTACTCTTTGCTGTGTTATACATCTTTTCTTTCAGTTTTATTCCATCCCTAACTTCCCTTGTCAGCCACAGTTGCCACCTACTCCCTTTAGAATCTTTCTTCCGCTTTGGAATGAAATGATCCTGCATCTTCCGGATTACACCCAGAAATTCCTGCCATTGCTGTTCCACCGTTGTTCCTGCTAGGATCCTTTTCCAGTCGACCTTGGCCAGCTCCTCTCTCATGCCTTCATAGTCCCCTTTGTTCAACTGCAACACTGACACTTCCGATTTAACCTTCTCCCTCTCAAATTGCAGATTAAAACTAATCATATTATGATCACTACCTCCAAGCGGTTCCTTTCCCTTGAGATCTCTTATCAAATCTGGTTCATTGGACAACACTAAATCCAGAAACTCTCTTTCTTGGAGCCCAGAACCAACATGATTTTCCCAGTCTACTTGCATATTGAAATCCCCCATCACCACAGTGGCAATACCTATGTTACGTGCCACTTTTAACTCCTGCAGCAACTAACGCCCTACATCCGGGCTACTATTTGGGGGTCTGTAGATAACTCCAATATGAAATATAACTCCAATTAGTGTTTTCTTACCTTTACAATTCCTCAACTCTATCCACAGTGACTCTACCTCGTCAGTCCCTATGTCACCCCTCGCAAGGGACTGAATTTCGTCCCTCACCAACAGAGCTACCCCACCTCCTCTGCCCACCTGCCTGTCCTTTCTATAGGATGTATAACCCTGAATATTAACCCTGAATATTAACCCTGAAGATGCGGCATAGACGGAGGAATTGGGAGTAGAGGATAGACCTTTTACAGGAGACAGGGTGGGGAGAAGTGTAGTCAAGATAGCTGTTGGAGTCAGTAGGTTTGTAGTAGATGTCGGTCACTAGTCTGTCTCCTGTGATGGAGATGGTGAGATCCAGAAACGGTAGGGAGATGTCGGAGATGGTCCAAGTATATTTAAGAGCAGGATGTAAATTAGTGGTGAAATGTATGAAGTCAGTGAGTTCTGCATGGGTAGCACCAATGCAGTCGTCGATGTAGCGGAGGTAGAGTTCGGGGATGGGGCCAGTGTACGTCCGGAACAGGGATTGTTCGCTGTAGCCGGCAAAGAGGCAGGCATAGCTAGGGCCCGTGCGAGTGCCCATAGCTACGCCTCTGGTTTGGAGGAAGTGGGAGGAGTCAAAAGAGAAGTTGTTGAGGGTAAGAACCAGCTCTGCTAGGCGGAGGAGAGTGTTAGTAGATGGAGATTGGCTGGTTCTACGGTCGAGGAAGAAACGGAGGGCTTCAAGACCATCCTTGTGGGGGATGGAGGTGTAGAGTGACTGGATTCAGCTCACTAATATGACCAGATTCAGGACTCTGGTCTATTGCCTTGCAATAGAGGATTGTTTCTTTCAATGGAGCGACTGGGCTTGTGTACGCTGGAATTTAGAAGGATGAGAGGGGATCTTATTGAAACATATAAGATTATTAAGGGATTGGACACGTTAGAGGCAGGAAACATGTTCCTGATGTTGGGGGAGTCTAGAACCAGGGGCCACAGTTTAAGAATAAGGGGTAGGCCATTTACAACGGAGATGAGGAAGAACTTTTTTACCCAGAGAGTTGTGAATCTGTGGAATTCTCTGCCTCAGAAGGTAGTGGAGGCCAATTCTCTGAATGCATTCAAGAGAGAGCCAGATAGAGCTCTTAAGGATAGCGGAGTCAGGGGGGTATGGGGAGAAGGCAGGAACGGGGTACTGATTGAGAATGATCAGCCATGATCACATTGAATGGTGGTGCTGGCTCGAAGGGCCGAATGGCCTCCTCCTGCACCTATTGTCTATCTCATGATAACATTATAAAAAACACAAGGGTAGGGAGTGATTTTCTAGGCAACAAAGTTATGTTACCAATGTGCATTTTAAATACCATGAAAGGATGTAGTGTTACATGTTGCTCAGTCTCCCTTAAGATTGCAGCACCTTAATGCATTTAACCATCATCTTTGCAATGATCTGAATAAATTTCAACAAGTACCTTTTTAATGATGAATGTTGCAATAATTTGCCTATCTCTGTTTCCAAACCACATAAGCTAAATTATTTTTGGATAGTTTAAAAATAAACACTACACTGTGCATTAAACAGCTATATGGAATATTAAAGCTTTTAAGAGACCTTGTTGCTAAATAATAATCATAATCATAACATTTAAAAATGGTTTTCATATTGACTTGAAAACTGACCACCTCATTCTATTACAAACCCCCCCCCCCCTCTTGTACCCATGCAGAACTCACTGACCATACATTTACATCCTGCTCTTAAATATACTTAGACCATCTCCGACATCTCCCTACCGTTTCTGGATCTCACCATCTCCATTCAAATACGGTGCTCCTGATGTGGCCTCCTTTGCATCAGCATAACCAAGCATAGACAAGGCCACCATTTTGCTGAACACTTGCACTCTGTGTACTAAGGCTCCCGGTTGCTAACCATTTGAACTTGCCTTCCCTTCTCATACCAAGCTTTCTGTCCTTGGACTCCTCCATTGCTGGAGTGTGACCACATGCAAACTTGAGAAACAGTACCTCATATTCCGTCTGGGTCGCGTGCATCCCAATGGTACAAGCAGCGAATTCGCCAATTTCAACTAAGATCCCCTTACCCCTTCCCCTCTCTTTTCTCACCTTCAACCCCCACTGTTGCTCCAGCACTTTGTGTTTTGATCAAGATTGCAGTATCTGCAGTTCCTTGTGTCGCCCTCTGTTATTCTATCCATTTCTCTCCTAATTTTATGTACTTCTATAACCTCCGATGCTCCAGAACAATACCACTTTGTCCAACCTCTCCTTATCCTCTCTAATCCGGGCAACATCCTTGTAAACTTCTTCTGCATGCTCACCAATATCTCCACGTCCTTCCTGTAATGACCAGAACTACACAATAATCCACATGTGTCCGAACTGAAGTTTTATACGGATGCAACATGACTTCCTGACTTTCATACTTTCAAGATAGGAGCAAAGCAGAAGAATTTTTACAATACAGTAGCTTTGTAGTTGCCAATAATATGACTGGCTTTCCTTATAATAATTTAGAACTGAATTCCGCAGCTACCTCGATAGGATTCAAACTCTAGTCTCTGGAACAATGGTCCAGTACTCTGGCTGTTAGTCCACTGAGCACTCTACAAAGCTACAATTCCCCACACTTGAGATATAAAAAGCACTTCCGTCGCTAATCATGCACGTTTATTAAGACTACATACCCGAGTCATTCCTCAGATAGGATGACATGGCAGGAATAAGACAGGATTGGCTGAGCAGCTCCACAAGTACAGAGGGAAGGGCATGACTGTTCTGTCCTCTACTTTCATCTGTGTGTAGATCTCCAGGTAAATTGCTGCCTCTATGATTTATGTAACTAGCAAGAACCTAGAAGTTTAAAAAAAAACAACAAAACATATCATGGAGCATATATAGTTTTCAATATCAAAGCCCCTTGTAGAGTAAAGAGTATTTACTTTCATTATGGGGAGGGGTTGAACACGCAGAGCTTGAGTAGCCTGGAGCGAAGGGGACAGAGGGTAAACTGGAGGCATATACAACTATAAGCAGCACAGCTAGCATAGTTTGAACATATTTCCCATGGTAAGGGTATCAAAAAGAGCATGCTTTTAGGGTGGGAGGATGGCGTTTTTAAAGGATTTGATAGGGTGTTTTTAAAAAAGTGTGGTTGATAACGAACTCACTGCCCAAGAAGGGTGGAATCAGGCGATATAATTTCAGCTTTTAAGAGACACAATTTCTGCTTTTAAGAGACAGGCACTTAAAAAGGCAAAGTAAAAAGGCAAAGTCTAGAAGGATATTGATCTAATGCGGAGAAATGAGATGAGTGTAGATGGGGGAAAGAAGGTCAGCATAGATGAGGTGAGCCAAAGGGCACTCTTCTCAGGTACATCTCTGACACTGAGTAGATTTTGGTCTGTCATTGATTACCATCCCAAGTTAAAATAATCAACCAATATCTCCAAAAACATTTTTCAGATACTGTTTGAAAGTCCAGCAGGTTTCAACTTTTGTTCGTTATTTATTCTAGAAGAGGATATACCTGAAAGCACCAGGTCAATTAGGTGTGTGGTCCGATGTACTTCAACAGGCTACAAACAACTTCAAACTAACTGCTGTTATTATTAAAATGGCCATAAACACGAGGGACAGAATAATTAGGAAGAGTTGACAGAGAAGGAGATTGTATTCGGGTACAAACGCCAAAAGTCTTCAGCCTTCCCAATATTCAGATGGTCAACTTCATTGAGACTGAATATCAGTCTTGCAGCTTCATAGTATAAGAGGGAATGTATTATCAACTGAGGCAATGAAGACATTTATCAAATTAGAGATGCTAGAAATATTTTAATGAGTTTGGGCACCATTTGTGGAAAAAGGCAGTTAGCATTTCAAGTTAAGTGGTTGATCTGGATTGTTCATTTGTTCTCTTGCAATGAAGTTGTCGTCGGTGGTGAATACCATCAAGGGAACACATTAATGTGAGGAAAGCTACTAAAGCAAACTGGAAGGAAAGATGAAATTACAAAAATTGACCTTTATTGGGGGGGAGGGAAAGGTAAAGCAGGTGTGGGGGAAAAAACTATTGTCAGAGGAGGCTTGACTGCAATTGGTTGGGAAAAACTGGAATCGAGAGATAATCACATCGAACAGGAAAAGACACTAAAAAAAGAAAGTGGGTCAAAGGTTGCAGGAGAGTCAGGAGCAGGGCTGCAGGGCTGCCCGAGCTCACCGGAGCACCACTCCAGCACCTCTGTAAAAAAAGCCAAAATAAACAGCGGGGAATCTAACAGCGGCCGCTCTGGCACCAGTCACAGCTCTGGCACTGCAACACTGGTCTGGGGAACAAATATAGTACACAGTCACAACCAATGTTCTTCATGCTGGAAACAGTTGGCAAGTCAGGCAGCAATTCTGCAAAAGTTAACTGTGACTAGTGGTGTGCCTCAGGGATTGGTGCTGGGCCCATTACTGTTTGTCATTTATATCAATCATTTGGATGGCAAGATTAGCAAGTTTGCAGATGACACATAAGTGGGTGGTATTGCAGATAGTGAAGACGAAGATGGATGTCAAAAATTGCAGCAGGATCTTGATCAGTTGGCCAGGTGGGCTGAGGAGTGGCTGATAGAATTTAATACAGAGAAATGTGAGGTGTTGCATTTTGGAAAGTCTAACATGGGCAGGACATACACAGTGAATGGTGGGGCTCTGGGGAGTGTTGTAGAGCAGAAGGATCCAGTAGTGTGGGTACATAGTTCCTTAAAGGTGGTGTCACAGGTATATAGGGTGGTCAAAAAGGCTTTTGGCACATTGGCCTTCATCAGAGTATTGAGTATAGATGTTGGGAGGTAGACACAAAATGCTGGAGTAACTCAGCGGGTCAGGCAATATCTCGGGAGAGAAGAAATGGGTGATGTTTTGGGTCGAGACCCTTCTTCAGACGTTTGAAGAAGGGTCTCGACCCAAAACGTCACCCATTCCTTCTCTCCCTAGATGTTGCCTGACCTGCTGAGTTACTCCAGCATTTTGTGTCTACCTTCGATTTAAACCAGCATCTGCAGTTTTTTTCCTACACAAAGAAGTTGGGAGGTCATGCTGCAGTTATATAAGCTATTGGTGAGGTCGCATTGAGAGTATTGTGTTCAGTTCTGGGCACCGTGTTACAGGAAAGATGTTGTCAAGTTGGAAAGGGTACAGAGAAGATTTACGAGGATGTTGCCAGGACTCGAGGGTTTGAGCTGTCGGGAAAGGTTGGGATTCTATTCCTTGGAGTGCAGAAGGATGAGGGGTGATCTTGTCTAGAGGTGTATTAAATAATGAGTGGAATACATCGGGTAGATGTACAGAGTCTCTAGCCCAGAGTAGGGGAATCGAGGACCAGAGGACATAGGTTCAAGGTGAAGGAGAAAAGATTTAATAGGAATCTGAGGGGTAACTTTTTCACACACAGGGTGGTGGGTGTATGGAACAAGCTGCTAGAGGAGGCAGTTGAGGCTGGGACTATCCCAGCGTTAAGAAACAGACAGGTACATGGATGGGACAGGTTTAGAGGGATATGGACTAAGCGCAGGCAAGTGGGAGTAGTGTAGCTGTGACATTGTTGGCCGGTGTGGGCGAGTTCGGCCAAAGGGCCTGTTTCCATGCTGTATCACTCTATGACACTATAATTGGGGAAGGACTAATAGGACAAAGATAATCTCTAACATGACAAAGGATATTCTGCATAATGTATCAATTATTTTTCTTTCGCCACATATGCTGCCTGACCTGCTGAGTATTTCCAGCATTTTGTTTTCATTTTTATTTTCCAGGACAATAATTGTTTTAAAATCTTGATTTTTTGGTTAGTTTCCGTTTGATACTTTGGCAAGGGGAGAAACTTGAGAAAAGGTGTTCAGAATGTTGTGGGATAGGGGTATACTGAGCCACATACACATCCAGATGAAGTTGAAAATTAACCCTATGATCCTAATCCTGCAGGCAAAAACCCTACATGGTCTACATACCAGCATCTAGGCAAGAAGGTAGCTGGCAGTGAATAAAATACACCAGGAGGTATTCCAAGGAGTGACCATAGAAAATGGCAAATTTTAGAGTGGAGGACATCGTGTGAAAAAAGTCTGATTTGATGATGGTGTCTAAACCAGATGCACACAAAACTTGCTTAAATTTTTCACTCTTTGGGTTGAAAGCAGCCAGAATGAAGGCATTGAAAGGCAAGGAGGCAAATTGAAATAAGGTATGAAACATTCTTTAGTATGTAACTCATTATGATTCAACTAATTCTCAGAACAATTCATTCAGGGCGTACCTGCAGAAGGCAGGTCACATGCTCTTCTTCCAGTCTCTGCTTGGTTAGTGCTTGCTCCACATCCCAACCTGATGCAGTAGAACCTGTTCCAAAGCCTGTACCTTTGGCCCAATATAATTGCTGGTCTTCAGTGGAAGAATTTGCTTGTGTATTGGAAAGCTGTGGCTTTTTTGTTACATGGAGGGGTGGAAAAAAAATCACTCATCAAAGACACAATTGATATTTAAATAAACACATATAAATGGACATATAAAAACAATCTTCTTTTGTTTCAACTCAAACTATACACATTAACTGATAATTTATCCTTGTCTTTACTTTTATTTATAATGAATGATCTCTTGCTATCCACTTTGCTGCTGTAACACTGTAAATTTCCCCGGTGTGGGACGAATAAAGGAATATATTATTATTATAAGCTATTAGTCCTGTGCTTTGACTAACATTCTTCATCAGCCAACTAGAATTTGGATATAATTACTTGCTTGGTTCTGAATAGCAATTTGATCCAAACTAACAACTTACTTGAGCCGTAGATAAGACACAAGATGCTGGAGTAACTCAGCAGGATAGCCAGCATCTCTGGAGAGAGCAATGGGTAACGTTTCGGGTTGACTCTTCTTCGGACACTACCCTGACATCAGTCTGAAGCGGGGTGTTTCTCTCCAGAGATGCTGCCTGACCCGCTGAGTTACTCCAGCACTCTGTGTCTATCAGCATCTACAGTTCCTTCCTACACAACCTACTTGAACCCGAGTACTTATTGCAAATTAGAGGTAATTTAAAAAGTCCGTCTATTTTCCCTTCCGTGGGGTCAGGCACACCCACAAGCTCTGTTAAAATCCGTGTGGACATTTTTGTACATTCATCAATAAGGTTGAAATTGATGGAAGACCACCAACATGCAACATGGAGTCAGGTTGCAAATATTATGTACACAACATTTACTACATTTAAAAAGTAATTTGTCTGTCTGTCTCGAAACTGCTTCGAACACTACAATCACAAGGGCCTGTTTCCACACTGCATCTCTAATGTCTAAATTAGAATCAGAGTCATTAAAGGCTCTGGATAAATGCTTTCATATCAATCCCTTGTGAAATTAATTTCCTGAAATTTTTATTTTTCTTTAATCATACGAATAGGCTAATTGGTTTTGGTAAAATTGCAAATTGTCCCTAGTGTGTAGGATAGCGTAAATGTACGGGGATTGCGGGTCGGTGTGGACTTGGTGGGCTGAAGGGCCCGTTTCAGCGCCATATCTCTAAACTAAACTAAAGAAGTACAAATAAAAACTCAACCAATGTATACATTTGAATCTTTTCCATGTATTTGAAATTGTTGTGATCCAAAGAATAGAATCGGGCATGTTTCTAACACCTTGCACATGAAAAATAGTGAATATTATTTGAATTAAGTACATTAGGCAGATGGCATGGATGGTTACTTGCCAAGAAGCAACGATTTGGACCATTGTATCAGTACAAGTTTATAAAGGAGAAATCCAGCCAGATTCACTGTTTTGCCCTCTCCCAGATTCCTGAAAATACTTATCTCTCAGATTTAGCTCCGTGTTTAATGCTGCAAATGAAACTTCCTTCATCGTCACTTTTCATTTTCAAGCCAAATGCTATCTAATATCCTAATTCATCCTATGATCAATGGCAACAGTTTCTCTCCAACCACTCAGTCAACCTATACCCTTCATGATTTTCAATACCTTTCTCAGATTCCTTTGTTCTAAGAGCACCATCCCATTCTCACCAGTAACTCCACAGAACTGAAATCCTTCCAGGTCTGGAGTCATTTCAGTGAATGTCACATGTACCCTGCACATCTACACTTTTCCCAAGCCCATTACCCAGACTCTGACTGAAGACTAAACTGTTTATTAGAGGTCCATCACGATTTCTTTGCTCCTATATTCCAGGCCTATATTTATGAAGACCAGGATTCTTCACACTTTTCTTCCAACTATCTAAACCTGACCTGTTACTTTACATATCCCTCAAGATCTGTGTATGCACCCATTTTAGCAATCGCTTTTAGTTTCTATTGCCAGTTCTCATTCTTCTCACCAGAATGTTCACATTTCTCAGCATTAAGTTTCATCTGATGCTTATCCATACATTTTATGGATCTGTCTGTTTCTATCCTCCTTGGTTCTTGCAACGAGACCTCGGTGTCCTTGTACACCAGGCACTGAAAGTAAGCATGCAGGTACAGCAGGCAGTGAGGAAAACTAATGGCATGTTGGCCTTCATAACGAGAGGATTTGAGTATAGGTCCTTCTGCAGTTGTATAGGGCCCTGGTGAGACCACATCTGGAGTATTATGTGAAGTTTTGGTCTCCTAATTTGAGGAAGGACGTCCTTGCTATTGAGGCAGTGCAGCGTAGGTTCACAAGGTTAATCCCCGGGATGGTGGGATTATCATTCAGTCAGAGAGTTGTGAATCTGTGGAATTCTCTGCCTCAGAAGGCAGTGGAGGCCAATTCTCTGAATACATTCAAGAGAGAGCTGGATAGAGCTCTTAAGGATAGCGGAGTCAGGGGGTATGGGGAGAAGGCAGGAACGGGGTACTGATTGAGAATGATCAGCCATGATCACATTGAATGTCGACGGTGCTGGCTCGAAGGGCCGAATGGCCTCCTCCTGCACCTATTGTCTATTGAAAGATTGGAAAGACTGGGCTTGTATTCACTGGAGCTTAGAAGGATGAGAGGGGATCTTATAGAGATGTATAAAATTATAAAAGGACTGGACAAGCTAGATGCAGGAAAAATGTTCCCAAAGTTGGGAGTCCAGAACCAGGGGCCACAGTCTAAGAATAAAAGGGGATGCCATTTAAAACTGAGGTGAGAAGAAACCTTTTCACCCAGGGAGTTGTGAATTTGTGGAATTCTCTGCCACAGAAGGCAGTGGAGGCCAAATCACTGGATGAATTTAAAAGAGCTCTCGGGGCTAGTGGAATCAAGGGAGAAGGCAGGCACAGGTTACTGATTGTGGATGATCAGCCATGATCACAATGAATGGCGGTGCTGGCTCGAAGGGCCAAATTGACTCCTTCTGCACCTATTTTCTATGTTTCACGGACGTTAGTGCCACCAGTCGATGAGGCACGTCACTTTATTCTTCTTGTACCGGTATTATTGATGCCCTCTTAAAGCAGGTGGGAACCTCAGGCCTCAGGGGGGTGCGCTCTTCAGTCACTGCCTACAGGCAAGGAGGAGCACGGCCAAGTGATCTTTGATGTCGGAATAGCAGTGGTTGATCCTCTGGTGCTGCAGGACATGTGCAGGTAGCAGTTGGGGAGTGATTTCTTCAAGCTGGCTTTGCTGAAGTGCCAGGCAATGACAGCCAAGCACTGGGGTATTGCATCTGGTGTTTGTTGACCACAGCGTGCTGCTCCTCCAGTGCTTCATGAGTGTCTGCCGGGGGGGGGGGGGATGTACACGGCATCATGATGATGGAGGTGAATTCATTCAGGAGGTAGAAGGGGCAGCACCTCACCGCCGGGTGTTCCAGGTGCGGAGAGCAGGAGCTGCACAGGAACGCTACATCTGGGCAGCGTGAAGAGTTTACCATGAGGCGGGAACCACTGCCTCTCTCTTTGATGTATATCAATCACATTTTCCTCATTGATCCTCCATTACCTCAAACAAAATTATCGAGTTAGTTTGACATGATTTGCCATCAACAAATACCTGGACAATTGACACCACTTTTGGGCCACTTGAATATTCCTGGAATTTTCCCCACAACTGGTATGAAACCAACTAGTCTATAGTTACTGGGTTTATCTGTACATCATTTTTTGAAACCGCTTTCCACAAGAACCAACCCCTTTCCCCGACTCTCAGTCTGCAGGGTCTCAATCCGAAAAGTCACATATTCCTTTTCTCAAGAGATGCTGTCTGACCCGGGTGGTCACGGTGGCGCAGCGGTAGAGTTGCTGCCTTACAGCTAATGCAGCGCCGGAGACCCGGGTTCGATCCTGACTACGGGTGCTGTCTGTACGGAGTTTGTACGTTCTCCCCGTGACTTGCGTGGGTTTTCTCCGAGATCTTTGGTTTCCTCCCACACTCCAAAGACGTACAGGTTTGTAGGTTAATTGGCTTAGTGTAAATGTAAAAATTGTCCCTAGTGGGTGTAGGATAGTGTTAATGTGCGGGGATCGCTGGTCGGTGTGGACCCGGTGGGCCGAAGGGCCTGTTTCCACGCTGTATCTCGAAACTAAGCTAAAACTAAACTGACCCACTCCAGCGTTTTGTGTCTATCTTCGGTTTGAACCATCTGCAGTTCCTTCCTACCCAAATCTACAAATGTTTGCAAGATTATGACACGAGGCTCTGCAATTTTCTTGCTTGCTTCCTTCACCATTCCAGGATGCATCTCATCTGGACCAGGGTATTTATACAGTCATGTGCAACTACCTAATACATTCTGTTTTTCAGCATTCAGCTCATCCAGAATCTTAAATATTTAGATTATTGTGCACAATAATGGTTCATGGGGTTGAGTGGAAAGAGGATCGGTCAACAGACAGAAAACAAAGGTCAGGCATATTGGTTTCAGAGGCAGTGCAGCAAAGGTTCACCAGCTGTGATTCCTGGGATGCGGTAATAATCGTACGAGAAAAGATGAACCATTAAAGGTGCCAACTCAGGCATTGAGAAGCATTTGTAAACATTTAATGAAGTACACCAGCTGGCATAGCTAGACTGGATGCAGGCTTTTAAGAGACATTTGGATCGACACATGGATATGCAGGGCTTGAAGGAATATGGATTATGTGCAGGTAGATAACAGTTGGTCTTGGTATCAACTTCGACACAGACATTGTGGACCGAAGGGCCTGCTCCTGCGCTGTACTGTTAGTTATAGAGTGATACAGAGTGGAAACAGGCCCTTCAGCCCAACTTGCCCACTCTGGCCTACAATGTCCTAGCTACACTAGAGTCATAGAGTGATACAGAGTGGAAACAGGCCCTTCAGCCCAACTTGCCCACTCTGGCCAACAATGTCCTAGCTACATTATTGTCAATTAAAACAATTTGTGAAAACTACATATAAAATCTACGATCATTTGCAGAGAGTAATATAAATGAAAAAAATGTGCTATCCAACAAACCACAGCTATCACAGAATATTATTAAAGAACAAATTTAAGCGGATGCTGATAAGTGATAAAAATTGTACACACCTTCACACCCTGATCAGATTTTAAAACCACTATAATTAGCAACAATATTAAAACTACTGAACATCGCCTCCCTACTACGGGCGGCGTGGGCAGAAGGCTTCCCTACTACGGGCGGCGTGGGCAGAAGGCTTCTCTACTACGGGCGGCGTGGGTAGAAGGCCTCCCTACTACGGGCCGCGCGGCCAGGAGGCTTCACGACGGCGGGGCCTTGGCGGTGGACTGGGAACGCGGCCGGAGGCCTTTATCGAGGCGCTGCGGTCCCGATGCCTCCCGGATCACCATGTAGAAGCCCGGGTCGAGGCCCAGCCGGGGCCTCGCTGTAGAAGCCTGGGCCGACGTAGCCCGACGCTGTGGCCCGGGTCGGCAGCATTGAGGCATGAAGTGGGGTGTCAACAGCGGTGAGACCTCGGTGGCGGTGAGGCCTCAACAGCGGCGATGTCCCGCGGGTCGACGAGAGCATGGGGGAACTGCCGTGAGGTGGGAGGGGAAGAACAATGGAGGACTCGGCGTGGGGGAACTGTTGGGGTTGGGGGGCAAAGGTTTTGTAACTTTGTCAACGCCGTAGGTGGCTGCTATTTGCATACATTGTGAATGCAAGCAAAGAATCTCACTGTGCCTAGTCACATGTGACAATAAAGTATGCCTATTCCTCAATAGAATTAAAATCTGGATTTGGTTTACAACCTGATATAAACTCACCTCAGCCTGGTTGACGTTTGCATTAGGAACTCTTGGAGCATGGTGGCTTAGTGCAGACAGACAAGCAAGGATTAGATGAATTGCTCCAATCTCCAAAGCCATCCGCCTAAGGAGGACGCCATCATCGGTGGTCAATGGCGTGGTGCTGAATAAAGTGCGCAGAACATGGAATGGAAGTGTTGGAAGAACATTTGCCGATGGGGACTGTAGGATGTGACCTGCGAATTTACAGAAAATGAAAATGATTTGAAACACGTTGTTTTGCCAACTGGATGCAATACTACCAAAATCAAAATTCATTTTCAGTAACTATGTTTACAAATTTTCATCAAAAATTACAAATGAAATACAGAAACCCACTATTCAATATATTCAAAACGGATGTATAAACACATTTGTTTTTCATAATGCACTTTCTCATTACACGATACAATTTTCTACAAAGAACTAGTGACTAAGAGTAAGATAGACCAAAAAGCTGGAGTAACTCAGCGAGTCACACAGCATCTCTGGAGAAAAGGAATAGGTGACGTTTCTGGTCGAGACCCATCTTCAGACTGAGAGTCAGGGGAAAGGGAAAAGAGAGATATAGACGGTGATGTAGAGAGATATAGAAGAAATGAATGAAAGATATGCACCTATTCCCTCTCTCCAGAGATGCTATCTGTCCTGCTGAGCTACTCCAGCTTTTTGTGTGTATCTTTGGTTTAAACCAGCATCTGCAGTTCCTTCCTACACATAGTGACTAAGAATGTCATATTTCTGGGTTGAAGGATAACTTGGTTCCAATTCCAGTTCTATGGGATCTGAGGAGGCCAATGATGCCAATGTTTGGCCCTGCAAATGGGACATGAGGTTCTCAGCAAGACAGATGGGTGGGAGCTGGAGTTGTTCTACTGCCAGTTATACTGGGCCCAGTCCGCTCCCAAGCATGGACTTCATTCCCTGACCACATCAATTTACTCCTCACGCTTTAACTGATACGCAAATTGTTAAATCCATTGTAAGAAAATAACTGCAGATGCTGGTACAAATCGAAGGTATTTATTTCGCAAAATGCTGGAGTAACTCAGCAGGTCAGGCAGTATCTCAGGAGAGAAGGAATGTGTGACGTTTTGGGTCGAGACCCTTCTTCAGACTGATGTCAGGTGGGCGGGACAAAGGAAGGATCCTTTGATCATCTTAATCCTTTGATCATCTTAAACTAATGACAGAAGAAAACCCGACATTCAGTGTACATATGACACATGTGCCTCTAAATTGCACTCACTGCCTTCTCCATCGTCGGTCACTCCCAGCACCAATCTGAGCAAACACTGGGCGTGCTTTCGTTCTTTGAGGAGCACCTCTGCGTAACCTGGCAGACGCAGGAAGAGTCCAAAGGCTGCGAGAGAATGTGCCGGGATGGGAGACATGGCAGGGACGGTTGACTTGATTGGTGGCGGCTCTGCAGTTATTGTTTCAGGGGCTTCGTAAACCAATTCACCAGACTGTTCGATGGTGACCCACTCAAACTGCTCATTGTCCTTGGGCTTCTCTTGTGAAGTCGATGTCACCACTGGAGCACTCACCTAAATGCACAAATGGAAGGCGCCAAAACTTTAAAAGTACATCAATTGTGACAAATTCATTATTTCTCAATTATTTTCCTAATTAAGATCTGCCAAACAGGAGCTTAGCTGAAATAATTGTCCCATGTTCAATGTGTTCCTGAACTTGATGAGTTTTATATTTAAATGACAAATAAGTCATAATTTTGGTTTGATCTATCCCAGCTTGTGTTAAATTGTCTTGTGGAAGCAATTTGAGATCTTGCACAAAACTTGCAAACCCGTACAGAAAACTCAAAAATGATCAGACGTAGTTCTTGATTAAGATGTTATACGATTATTGAGTCAGAGCGTCATACAGTATGGAAACAGGCTTTTTGCCCCACTCATCCATGCTGACCAGGATGCCCCATTTAAGCTAGTCCCATCTGCCCACATCTATATACTAAAACTCTCATTTGTTTGTTTGTTTGTTCCCGAACAGCCAACACGGTACAAGATAGCACAACAAGTTTAGGCCCACCTTACTCACCGTCGTCCCTTTGGTGCTAATGGAAGAGGTTTAATTGAAATTGGTGTTATATTTTAAAAGTTATTCACATTTTTAAGTTTAAATCTATCTCCTAGGGAGGGAGGGGGAGGGAGGAAAGGGGAGTTGAGGGGGATGGAGTGCGGTAGGGAGGGGAAGGGGGTGGGGAAGGGGATGAGGGAGGGGAGAGCGGAGGAGGGGAGGGGGAAGGGGAGAGGCAAGGGGGGAGGGGAGGAGGGGGAGGGGAGGAGGGGAGGAGGGGAGGAGGGGGGAGGGGAGGAGGTGGGAGGGGAGAGGGGCGAGGGGAGAGAGGAGGAGAAGGTGCTGCACCAATGCAGGAGAGGTTTAGGCCCAACGGGTCGACTTGGTCTAATTTCCCTCTAAACCTTTCTTTAGACTTTAGATACAGTGTGGAAACACGACCTTCGGCCCAGACCCGCTGACCAGTGCTCATGGAAACATAGAAAATAGGTGCAGGAGGAGGTACAGTGAGCAGAAAGACAATACATGATTACAATCGATCCATTTACGGTGTACAGGTACATGACAAGGGAATAACATTTAGTGCAAGGTAAAGCCAGCAAAGTTGTGTCAGAGAAAACAATCCAAGTCTATCCAACCGCTTCCTGTTGGTGAAACTTTCTAATCCAGGCAGCGTTCTGGTAAATATCTTCTCCATCCTCTCCAAAGCCAGGATGCCCCATTACACTTTCCTGTAATCTGGCAGCCAGAATTGCATGCAACACTCCAAATGCAGCCAAACCAAATTCATTTAGAGCTGCAAACATGACTATCTGACTCTTTTATTCAATGTCCCTAACAATGAAGGTAAGCATATGAGTGGACAATTAAGGTAGGCAATGTCAGTGGACAAACATACATTAGAACCATTAGAAGCATACCTTCATTACCACCTATAACTTCTTTAGCAGCCGCCTTCTTTACCACCCTATTAAGCTGTGCTGCCATATTTAATGAGCTATGAATTTGGACCAAAATCCTTCTGCATTAAATGCTGTTAAAGGCCTTGCCATTAACTGTCTAGTCCTTTCATTCACCCTCCCAAAGTGCAGCATCTCACACTTGCTACGGTCAAACTCCATCTGCCATTTCTCCACCCTTTTACATCGAAACATAGAAACATAGAAAATAGGTGCAGGTTTGGCCCTTCGAGACAGGACCGCCATTCATTGTGATCATGGCTGATCGTCCACAATCAGTAACCCGTGCCTGCCTTCTCCCCATATCCCTTGATTCCACTAGCCCCTAGAGCTCCAGAGCTGCCAACCTTGTCAAACCAAAAAAAGGAACACAGATGGCATAAAAATTTTAGTGAAAAAAGGGAATTTTGCAATTTACAAAACTTACAAACACGTGCTATACAGGATGCACTTTCAATGCAGGAAATTGTGTTGTCCAGTGCTCAAGCTGGTATCCCCATCGTTTATCTACATGAAATAGTCACCAATGGTTCAATCCAACAAAGTACATGTATCTAGTGTTTCTATTTCGGTCCTCAAACTAAGATAGAGTTAGATAGAGCTCTAGGGGCTAGTGGATTCGAGGGATATGGAGAGAAGGCAGGCACGGGTTACTGATTGGGGTAAATTGGCTCGAAGGGCCGAATGGCCTCCTCCTGCACCTATTTTCTATGTTTCTATGTAAGTCAACAGAGGTTCTAATGTATGTTTGTCCACTCATATTCAGTCCTTGTTAGAGAGCTTTTTGTTATAAGCAGTGGTTACCTGTTTGCACTTCTCCAGAAGCCTTTCATTAAACTTCACTTGATGACAACTGTTTTTTTTTAGCACAGCTATACACTTTCTGTGTGAGGAAATCTGATAGTGTTTGTGTGCTAAGACTTGGGCGAAATTCAGTGGAGTTTTTCCTTATTAAAACTGGCAATTTAAAAAGAATGTCTTTGGTCAACAGAGTGATAATATTAATTTTCAGCGATGCAATTGTGTTTATTTTGTTTCTTGGTGGTTAATGAAGTTGCGCAGCCTTAAAATGACAACGATTAGGGAACTAGTCCGTCTGAAGTACACTACCGCTCAATAAAAAAATGGGTTTGATGGAAGGGTTGAGCTAAACTGTTTCAGCAGTCACACAACCTGGAGTCAGTTCGGCCTTTAGTGCAGGATGCACAGCTGCCTCAAGACATACCAGTGAGTGTTCATCAAAAGTGACTCCGGGCTGGCGAAAGGGGGAATCTATCCGGGCCTGACCTGCAAAGCAGTTGCTCCCAGGCAGGAGAGTGGCTGCAAAGGCTCCCCCCCCCTTCTTCTCTCCCCACCTTTCTTATCCTTTCCCTTTCCTACCTACGTCTGCACGTTGCTGGCGAACTGCGCTCTCTGGAAGTCGGCTGGCAGACGCCAGATTTCAGCCCAGTCTGCAGCCATGGCGAGCCACGGGCCCTTCAGTCTGCTGCTGATGGAGGCGGCAACTCGCGCTGCGGGCTGCAGCGCTCCAAGGATGGGGACTCGCGCTGCGGGCTGCGGCGCTCCAGGGACGGGGACTCGCGCTGCGGCGCTCCAGGGACGGGGACTCGCGCTGCGGCGGCCCAGGGATGGGGACTCGCTCTCCGGGCTGCGGCGCACCGGGCTGTGGCGCACCGGGCTGTGGCGCACCGGGCTGTGGCACTCCGGGCTGTGGCGCACCGGGCTGTGGCGCACCGGGCTGTGGCGCACCGGGCTGTGGCGCACCGGGCTGTGGCACTCCGGGCTGTGGCACTCCGGGCTGTGGCGCACCGGGCTGTGGCGCACCAGGCTGTGGCACTCCGGGCTGTGGCGCACCGGGCTGTGGCGCACCGGGCTGTGGCGCACCAGGCTGTGGCACTCCGGGCTGTGGCGCACCGGGCTGTGGCGCACCGGGCTGTGGCACTCCGGGCTGTGGCGCACCGGGCTGTGGCGCACCGGGCTGTGGCGCACCAGGCTGTGGCACTCCGGGCTGCGGCGCACCGGGCTGTGGCGCACCAGGCTGTGGCACTCCGGGCTGTGGCGCACCAGGCTGTGGCACTCCGGGCTGTGGCACTCCGGGCTGTGGCACTCCGGGCTGTGGCGCACCAGGCTGTGGCACTCCGGGCTGTGGCGCACCAGGCTGTGGCACTCCGGGCTGTGGCACTCCGGGCTGTGGCACTCCGGGCTGTGGCACTCCGGGCTGTGGCACTCCGGGCTGTGGCGCACCGGGCTGTGGCGCACCGGGCTGTGGCACTCCGGGCTGTGGCACTCCGGGCTGTGGCGCACCGGGCTGTGGCGCACCGGGCTGTGGCGCACCGGGCTGTGGCACTCCGGGCTGCGGCGCACCGGGCTGTGGCGCACCAGGCTGTGGCACTCCGGGCTGCGGCGCACCGGGCTGTGGCGCACCAGGCTGTGGCACTCCGGGCTGTGGCGCACCGGGCTGTGGCGCACCGGGCTGTGGCACTCCGGGCTGCTGCGGCCCAGGGACGGGAACTCGCGCTCCGGGCTGTGGCGCTCTGGGGGCCCACGGACGGGGACTCGCGCTCCGGGCTGCGGCGCTCCGGGGGCCCACGGATGGGGACTCGCGCTCCGGGCTGTGGCGCTCCGGGCTGCGGCCCTCCGGGGGCCCACGGATGGGGACTCGCGCTCCGGGCTGTGGCGCTCCGGGCTGCGGCCCTCCGGGGGCCCACGGACGGGGACTCGCTGTCCAGGCTGCGGCGGCCCAGGGACGGCTGCTCTCAGCAAATGGGCGCTTCGCGACCGCCCACAATCACCCCGAAGCTGGAGCTCGCTTCCCCGCGCTGCCACCCAACCTCTAACGGACTCTGCAAACCACACGTTATACTCACTAGCGCAACCCTACACACCAGGGACAATTTACAATTTACAGAAGCCAACGAACCTACAAAGCTGTATGTCTGGAGTGTGGGAGGAAACCATAGCACCCGTACAAAATGCACGCAGCCACAGGGAAAACTCCACACATACAGCACCCCAAGGTCAGGAGCACATCCGGGTCTCTGGCTCTGTAAGGCAACAACTCTACCGCTGCGACACTGCGACACTCAAACCCACTTTCCTATCTATGTACATGTACAAATGTCTTTTTAACAAAATAATTTAGTTGCATATCAAAGTTGAAAATGGAAATGCAATTCTCTTGCAGCTGATCTAGATGCTGATGCCAAACACAATCAATTTATGATCACTTCTGAACTGCCTTCTGTACGATTGCTGGAGTGAGTTGCCAGAACTTGAGCTCAGAGACAAAGAACAGTTTGTAAACGCAAGGTTATAATTAATATGAACACCAACTCCGTATTAGGACAGAAGTAATGAGCTAATGCCAACCGGCTCCTTGGGATCAGGACCAATAAGGGAGGGACACACACACAACGTGGCAGATTGGTTTTCAGTATTCCCAGTAATAAGCTCTGCAGAGACTGATAGCCTAATTATCTACAAAACATAAGAAAGCCTTTTTCCCTTAGACTCTTTAGCTGTGTCCTGCAGGTCTTTTAGTTTTGTCTTGGCCTTGCTCCATGTAACAACTGCAAGCTACGAATAAACAAATCTTGGAAACCAGCACCGGACTTTCAGCCTGATTACAAAGCACGTTTTAACAGATGCCATCGTCGGCAGGGTTACTGGAAGGAAGGAAAACACGGACATGGAACCCCCATGGGTACCCTGAGGTAAGGACTCCTCCTTCTGAAAGCCTTCAGTCATTGTTCATCATGTATATTTTCACATCGCAATCCCAAATCTCCGGTTTGGTAGTCAGCTCGGGACTCCTAATTATGAAGTCTGAAGTAAACGCCGGTAATTGTAACAATTAGCCGACCCAGCTAATGGTGGCACTAGCCTGAGACCCCCTAGTTAAACATGGCTGTTAAACATTTACCCACAATGGTCAAGGGAGAGTGGGGCCTGCCTGATATAGTCAAAGATGAGATCAGTGACAAATGAAAGAATGACATAGAAACATAGAAAATAGGTACAGGAGGAGGCCATTTGGCCCTTCGAGCCAGCACCGCCATTCATTGTGATTATGGCTGATCATCCACAATCAGTAACCCGTGCCTGTTAGAGAGAAATTAGAGAGAAATAATTCAAACTGGAAAAAACTTGTGCGAAGATCGAGAAAATGTATAGTAGAAACATAGAAACATAGGTGCAGGAGTAGGCCATTCGGCCCTTCGAGCCTGCACCGCCATTCAATATGATCATGGCTGATCATCCAGCTCAGTTGCCTGTACCTGCCTTCTCTCCATACCCCCTGATCCCTTTAGCAAAAAGGGCCACATCTAACTCCCTCTTAAATATAGCCAATGAACTGGCCTCAACTACCTTCTGTGGCAGAGAATTCCACAGACTCACCACTCTCTGTGTGAAGAAATGTTTTCTCATCTCGGTCCTAAAAGACTTCCCCCTTATCCTTAAGCTGTGACCCCTGGTTCTGGACTCCCCCAACATCGGGAACAATCTTCCCGCATCTAGTCTCTCCAACCCCTTAAGAATTTTATATATTTCTATAAGATCCCCCCTCAGTCTTCTAAATTCCAGCGAGTACAAGCCCAGTGTATCCAGTCTTTCCTCATATGAAAGTCCCGCCATCCCAGGGATCAATCTGGTGAACCTTCTCTGTACTCCCTCTAAGGCAAGAACGTCTTTCCTCAGGTTAGGAGACCAAAACTGCACACAATACTCCAGGTGCGGTCTCACCAAGGCCCTGTACAACTGCAGCAGAACCTCCCTGCTCCTAAACTCAAATCCTCTTGCTATGAATGCCAACATACCATTCGCTTTCTTCACTGCCTCCTGCACCTGCATGCTTGCTTTCAATGACTGGTGCACCATGACACCCAGGTCACGTTGCATCTCCCCTTCTCCCAATCGGTCACCATTCAGGTAATACTCTGCTTTCCTGTTCTTGCCGCCAAAGTGGATAACCTCACATTTATCCACATTATATTGCATCTGCCATGCAGTTGCCCACTCGCCTAATCTATCCAAGTCACTCTGCAGCCTCCTAGCATCCTCCTCGCAGCTAACACTGCCACCCAGCTTCGTGCCATCCGCAAACTTAGAGATGTTGCATTCAATTCCCTCGTCCAAATCATTAATATACACTGTAAATAACTGGGGTCCCAGCACTGAGCCTTGCGGTACCCCACTAGTCACTGCCTGCCATTCCGAGCAGGAGAAATGAGAAATGATAAGCTGGCCGGTCATCGGAACAGAATTAGGCTATCCGGCCCATCGAGTCGACTCCGCCATTTATCATGGTTGATCTTTCTTTCCAATTTTCTACCGCAAAGGACAATGATTTTTGGAAGATATTAACTAGGGCCCGGGGGAAAAACCAACACGTCTAAAGGATAAAGAGCAACTCAGACGGTCCTTACGAGTAATGGGACAAGTTTGGCCAATGTGCGCGGTTATGGTACTTTGTCAACCTGATCGGGGCTAGGGAACAGTTGGTGGCCTGACAGAACACGTCTCCCAGTATGGTGAACGTTTCAGGGCTGCTTGACAGGAATACTTGGGGGTGGGCATCAAATCGGAGATAGACAGAGAGAGATAGATTCTTGATTAGTACGGGTGTCAGAGGTTATGAAGGCAGGAGAATGGGGTTAGGAGGGAGAGATAGATCAGTCATGAATGAATGGCAGAGTAGACTAGATGGGCCGAATGGCCTAATTCTATTCCTATTCCCTAATACCTTATGGCCTCCTGAAATCAGGCTTTGCCACAGGGCTAAAACCAGAACTGTCCAAAATGCTAAAGGTAACATGGGCGACGGGGAAAAGAGGGCTACAGCATTCGCCATGCTAGTGGCACTGCCACTGCCAGCAGCCGGACGGGAATATCGAGGTGAAACTCTGGGCAATGCAGGCAGGAGCCTGACCAAGATAACAGGCGCCAGGTGACCCGGAAAATGTCATCATTGTGGGAAAGAGGGGCATTGGGTCAAGAAGGATGTCCTTGCTATTGAGGCAGTGCAGCGTAGATTCACCAGGTTAATCCCCGGGATGGCGGGACTGTCATACGAGGAAAGATTGGAAAGACTGGGCTTGTATTCACTGGAGTCTAGAAGGATGAGAGGGGATCTTATAGAAAGGTATAAAAATTATAAAGGGACTGGACAAGTTAGATGCAGGAAAAATATTCCCAATGTTGGGATAGTCCAGAACCAGGTGCCACAGAATAAAGAAGAGGCCATTTAAAACTGAGGTGAGAAAAAAACATTTTCACCCAGAGAGTTGTGAATTTGTGGAATTCTCTGCCACAGAAGGCAGTGGAGGCCAATTCACTGGATGAATTTAAGAGAGGTAGATAGAGCTCTTGGGGCGAGTGGAATCAAGGGATATGGGGAGAAGGCAGGCACGGGTTACTGATTGTGGATAATTAGCCAAGGGCCAAATGGCACCTATTTTCTGTTTCTATGTATCTATGGCCTTGGAATGTCAGCCAAACAGGCCGAGTTGAGGGCTCTGCTGGAAATGTGCTGGATGCATGCCGGATAGAGGGACAGCAGTCAAAGAGGCGTTGGCTAATGGACTCCTGATGGCCCTTGACCGGCCAGCTATGAAGAAAAAGAGGATTCATTACTGTCACTTGAACCCCCATTTGGAACAGAAAGGAAGTCTAAGACTTACTTGAACCTTGCCACGAGAAGTGGCTATTTTGAAGTGCAAGTCCATAACTAAAGATATTGGGGAGGCACAGGGAAATAAGTTCATAAGTCATCGGAACAGAATTAGGCTATCCGGCCCATCGAGTCGACTCCGCCATTTATCATGGTTGATCTTTCTTTCCTTCCCAACCCCATTCTCCCGCCTTCTCCCCATAACCCTTGACACCTGTACTAATCAAGAATCTATCTATCTCTGAAAACACCCAATGACGGCCTCCACAGCCATCTGGGGGAGTGAATCCCACAGATTTGCCACCCTCTGACTAAACAAATTCCTCCTCATCTCCTTTCTAAAGGTACATCTTTTTATGCTGAGGCTGTGCCCTCTGGTCCTAGACTCCCCCACCAGTGGGAACATCCTCTCCACATACACTCTGTCCAGGTCTTTCACTATTAAGTAAGTTTCAATGAGGTCCCCCCTCATCCTTCTAATCTTCAGTGAATATGGGCCCAGTGCCGTCAAACACTCATAAATGTTAACCCACTCATTCCAGGGATCATTTTCGTAACCCTCCTCTGGACACTCTTCAATGTCAGCACATCCTTCCTCAGATATGGGTCCTAAACTGTTCAGAATACTCCAAATGTGGTCTGACCAGTATCTTATAAATCCTCAACATTACATCCCCAAGCTACCCGGAGGAGGTAGTTGAGGCAGGTACTATTGCAATGTTTAAGAAACATTAAGACGAGGTACATGGATAGGGCAGGTTAAGAAAGATGCCAAACACAGGCAGGTAGGGTTGCCAACTTTCTCATTCCCAAATAAGGGACAAAAGGTGACGTCACCGCCCGCGCCCCACGTGACCTCACCCAGCCAGCGGCCACGTGTTCCCACTCCACCAACGGCGGCCGCCCGGGCCGGGAGGTGGGTTGCTACGCAACCTCTGTTAGGTGAACGCACTCGGCCCCGCTCACCGAACATACTCGGCCCCACTCCCAAACACACTCTGTTAGCCTACAGTGTCCGGGCCTACAGTGTCTGTGCCTACAGCGGCCCCCGGGCTTAGTGTCCGGGCCTACAGCGTTCCCCGGGCCTAATATGGGACAACAGCGGGACAAACCAATTTAGCCCAAAATACGGGATGTCCTGGCTAATACGGGACAGTTGGCAACCCTACAGGCAGGTGGGACTTGTGTAGATGGGACATGTTGGTCCGTGTGGGCAAGTTGGGCCAAAGGGCCTGTTTTACGATGTATGACTCTGGAACTCACTACCCGCAATACCCGGGTCAAGTGGAATGTGTGAATCGTACCCCGAAACAAATGTTAGCCAAATGCCATCACGGATTACCATGGCCTCAGGCACAGCCAATAGTCCAGTGCACCAATGGGGCAATACTGAATAGAACTACGGACCCGAGTCCATTCAAAGTAATTACTGGCAGGCCTATGTCTTGCCAGGGCCTACTGATTTGCGAGAGGCTGATTGTCACTTGATGAGTGACGCTATTAAAATCTGGTAAACCTCTAACAAAAGCTGTCAGCTCTGCTTCCCAACAGATATTGGCCGCCTGGAATAACCTACCATAAGGAGGACATGACACCGCCCACAGAGACTGGGACTAAGTGAAGAAACTACACAAAGAAACATTGGATTCTATGTAGGAAGGACCTTTCCATGTGCCACTGACCTCCCAAGCAGCAGTTTAGGTGAAAGGGAAGAAAGTTTGGATCCGCATCTCGACGTAAACAAGCTCAGTGAAGCTGTTACGTATTACAAAGCCAATGAGCATTGGGAGTCAAAATGTTTCAGTGATTACAGCAGCTGCATTTCTGTTCAACGTGTACTTTTTCAGCAGACCAAGCAGGTCTGAAGGAAAATCCCAAGGCTTTTTTTAAGTTCGGTAGCGCAGCGGTAGAGTTGCTGCTTTACAGCGAATGCAGCGCCGGAGACTCAGGTTCGATCCTGACTACGGGTGCTGTACTGTAAGGAGTTTGTACGTTCTCCCCGTGACCTGCGTGGGTTTTCTCCGAGATCTTCGCTTTCCTCCCACACTCCAAAGACGTACAGGTATGTAGGTAAATTGGTTGGGTAAATGTAAAAATTGTCCCTAGTGTGTAGGATAGTGTTAATAGTGTTAGTGTGCGGGGATCGCTGGGCGGCGCGGACTTGGTGGGCCGAAAAGGCCTGTTTCCACGCTGTATATATATGATATGATGATATGATAAGTTCATTAGAAATAAGAGGGTGACCAGGGAGAAGGTAGGACTGCTCAAAGATAAAGGAGGGAATCTATGCTTGGAGTTGGAGGATGTAAATGAGGTACTAAACGAGTACTTTGCATCTGCATTCATCGAGGATCGGGAGTTGGAGAACAGTGGGATCAGTGTGGAGAATACAAATATGCTGGGGCAGTTTTAGACCATGGACGAGGTGGTGCTGAGGCTCTTGAAGAACATTAAGGCGGTTCAGTCATAGAAACATAGAAAATAAGTGCAGGAGGAGGCCATTTGGCCCTTCGAGCCAGCACCGCCATTCACTGTGATTATGGCTGATCATCCACAATCAGTAACCCCAAATCCCTTGATTCCACTAGCCCGTAGAGCTCTATCTAACCCTCTTTTAAATTCATCCAGTGAATTGGCCTCTACTGCCTTCTGCGGCAGAGAATTCCACAAATTCACAACTCTCTGGGTGAAAAAGTTTCTTCTCACCTCAGTTTTAAATAGCCTCCCCTTTATTATTAGACTGTGGGCCCTGGTTCTGGAATCCCACAACATTGGGAACATTTTTCCTGCATCTAGCTTGTCCACTCCTTTTATAATTTTATACGTCTCTATAAGATCCCCTCTCATCCTTCTAAACTTCAGTGAATACAAGCCCAGTCTTTCTAATCTTTCCTCATATGACAGTCCCACCATCCCGGGGATTAACCTCGTGAACCTACGCTGCAGTGCCTCAATAGCAAGGGTGTCCTTCCTCAAATTAGGAGACCAAAACTGCACACAATACTCCAGATGTAGTATCACCAGGGCCTTGTACAACTTCAGGAGGACCTCTTTACTCCTATACCCAATATTGTTTGCCTTTGTTTATGAAAGGAAGTGGAGAGAATCCAGGAAACTATAGGTTGCTGAACCTCAGGTCAGTGGTTGGGAAACTTGGAATGTTGAAAATTGTGAAATTAGTATTTAAGATGACCAACAGCTCCAGTGATCATGTGTCTGGGATGATTTGAGGGTGGGGACTCCAGGGAGGTTAACTAGTGAAGTGTGTGAATCGTGACCCATAAACGGTTATGCAACCACCAATGTCATTAAACTATGTCTCGTTTAAGAAGGGAAGTCAATTAGTTTAGTTTGGTTTAATTTAGAGATACAGCATGAAAACAGGCCCTTTGGCCTACCGGGTCCACGCCGACCAGCGATCCCCGCACATTAATACTATCCTGCACTAGGGACAATTTACACATACACCAAGCCAATCCACCTACAAATCTGTATGTCTTTGGAGTGTGGGAGGAAACCGAAGATCTCGGAGAAAACCCACGCGGTCTCGGGGAGAAGGTACAAACTCCGTACAGGCAGCACCCACAGTCAGGATGGAACCCGGGTCTCCGGCGCTGCAAGTGCTGTAAAGCAGCAACTCTATCGCTGCACCACCGTGGTCGCCCAATTGTTTAAGAGAAGTAGAGAGAATCCAGGCAACTATAAGTCAGTGTGTCTCATGTCAGTGGTCGGGAAACTGTAAGAGAGAATTCTTCAAGATAGGATTTTCACCCATTTAGATAATGGGCTAATTATCTAGCAAGCTTTGTCTGTGGCAACAACTTTATTTGTCTCAACAACTTTATTTGAACTTTTGGAGTTGGTGATGAAGGAGATTGATGAAGGTAGAGCGCTGGATATTGTAAACATGGATTTTTGATAAGGTCCCCCACAGTAGGCCGCTTCAGATTAAG
Organism: Rhinoraja longicauda; assembly: GCF_053455715.1. Classification (NCBI taxonomy): domain Eukaryota; kingdom Metazoa; phylum Chordata; class Chondrichthyes; order Rajiformes; family Arhynchobatidae; genus Rhinoraja; species Rhinoraja longicauda. The sequence continues at coordinate 569,619 of NC_135961.1, read as the reverse complement.
ATGCACGGGATTCACAATGACTAGGTCTTATGGATTCAGAACTGGCTTACTCAAAGAAGACAGAGGGTTGTGGTGGAAGATGAATATTGTGACTGGAGGTCTGTGTCTGTGACCAGTGGAGTTCCGCAGGGATGTGCGTTGGGATGTCTGCAATTTATATAAATGACCTAGAATGTCAGTGTAGATGATTTGGTGAGAAAGTTTGCTGAAGAGACCAAACTTGAAGAATTTGCCGACAGTGAGGTGCAGTGTTGCTAGAAGATTCAGCGGGATATAGATCAGCTGCAGAAATGGGCAAAGAAATGGCAGATGGAGTTTAACCTGAGCAAGTGCCAGGTATTCTATGTTTCTAAGTCTATGTTTCTATGTATTGCACTTTCGGAGATTCAATGTAAAGAGAGAGTATAAAGTTGATGGCAAGACCTTTAGCAGCATTGGTATGCAGAGGATCTTGGGAGTTCAAGTTCACAGCTCACCAAAGGTGGCACCACAAGTAGATGGGGTGGTGACGCTGCCATAGGGTATGTTGCTTTCATTGCTAGGGCCATTGAAATAAGAGTCAAGAAGTCAAGATGCAACTCTGTTGGACTTTGCTGAGGCTGCATTTGGAGTGTTGTGTGCAGTTCTGGTTGCCCAAGGGCTGCAGATGTGGTTTATCAGAATGCTGCCTGCTTTGGAGAGTTCAGCTACAGGGAGAGATTGGATAGACTTGGATTATTTTCTCTGGGAGTGCCAGGGATTGTGGCGAGACTTGATGGAAGTATATGCAATGATGAGAGGTATAGATAAGGTAGACTGTCAAAACCTTTTTCCCCAGGGTGGAAATGTCCAACACTACAGGCACAGCTTTCAGGTGAGAGGGGGAAAGTTTAATTGAGATGTGCAGTGGTGGGTGCATGGAACGCACTGCCAGGGGTGGTGGTGGAGGCAGGCATGATAGTGGCTTTTAAGACGCTTTTAGGTAGGCACATGGAAGTGCAGGGAAGAGAGGGATATGGAACATTTGCAGGCAGATGAGATCAGTTCAGCTAGGCATCATGTTCTGTATAAACACTGTGGGCCAAAAGGCTGATTCTTGTGCTATGCACAAGATCAGGGGAATAGAAAGGCTTGATGCACAGAATCTTTTATTCAGAGGAGGGGAAATCAAGAACCAGAGGCCATAGGTTTAAGGTGAGAGGGGAAAGATTTAATAGGAGTCTGAGGGGCACCTTTTTCCACACACAGGTTGGTGGGTATACAGATTGAGCTGCCAGAGGAGGTAGTTGAGGCAGAAACTATAACAACATTTAACAGATATTTGGACAGGTACGTGGATAGGTAATGTTTAGAGGGAGATGGGTCAAACGCAGGCAGCTGAGACTAGTGTAGATGGGGCACCTTGGTAGGTGAGGCAAGCTTAGCCGAAGGATCTGTTTCTGTGCTGTATGATTTCATGACTCAAGCTTCAGCATGGAGTTATAGTTGTAAATTATAATGGATAAACATGAACCGAATAACGGAATGATTGGCCGGGATAGAAGCACTCCTAGAAATTCCAAGAAACGGCGGCGCAGCGGTAGAGTTGCTGCCTTACAGCGAATGCAGCGCCGGAGACCCAGGTTCCATCCCCACTACGGGTGCTGTCTGTACGGAGTTTGCACGTTCTCCCCATGACCTGTGTGGGTTTTCTGTGAGATCTTCGGTTTCCTACCACTCCAAAGACGTGCAGGTTTGTAGGTTAATTGGCTTGATAAATGTAAAAATTGTCCCTAGTGTGTGTAGGATAGTGTTAATGTGCGGGGATCGATGGTCGGCGCGGACCCGGTGGGCCGAAGGGCCTATTTCCGCGCTGTATCTCTCAAAAAACAAATTCCTAGAAAAGTTTACTTTTCCGCAAAATAGTTACTCTTTAGTGCTGGGGAAGTGGGCCATGACTAGCTCGGAGCACTAAAGTGGAAGGGTGGCTGCTGGAGATCACAGAGGTTGTGTGTCTGCACGGGTCGCGGTCTTGGCACAGTAAGTCCATTGAGCTCAGCTTGGGGCAGAAGCACAGAGCTACAGTGGCATCGCACTAGACCAGGCTAATCTCTGCTTCATCGATCTAGTGTCGCCAGGACACCTGGCCTTAAAGAAGTTGCACACCTGGGCCAAAATTGGATTTTTCAGAGACTTGGGAGTTGCAAGATGGTGCTGGGACGTGGAAACTCCCTATATGCTGCTCCAGAGGAGAATCAATTGCACTCATGTATAGTATGAGTTGACTGGATAGAATATAGAATAAGCTTTCCACTGCATCTCTGTGCACATGACAATAAATGACTAAATAAATGATAAACAATGGAACATGGTTCAACTTCTAATAGGGACTTTCAACTGGGTGCATTGTAAATATATGCAGAATAAACAGTAATACAATAATGCAGTTGACATTCGGTTCATCAAATCACAGAGCTAAACTACTGTTTCACATTGTGCTCACAGCTGCCCGCTGTGCCCACCTCCATCACCAGCAAGCCCACCCAGCCATACATTCCCAACATCTTCCCAAACCTCACTTAGAGTTGTTCTAACCAGGTTTCTCTTCCGTTCCTACAGAAGGCGACTGAACCAAGGATCCCAGAATCAGAGCAAGGGGCACGGCCCATATTCTCTGACTTCAACATTTAGTTAGCTTGCTATGCCATCATGGCATGCTGCAACTGGAAATGGAAGCTTTCTCTGAGACCGGGTAAAAATCATTCAATGGATATTCTAATTGCTCTAATTGCTCTGGTGTTTCATTTGAACATGTGTAAATTTACATAACTGGCATTTTGGCTGAGTGTTATAAATGGTTATTGAATACATTATGAAAAATCTTTCTTACTTGCTGGATAACATCAGGATACAACATTGGCAGCCTTTCAGCTATGAGCGCTAGTCCACCCAGGCCAGCAAACACTTGCAGCGGAGACTGGATTGGATTAGTTTCAAGCAAAGATTCATCTAGGACGGCATCTAAACAGTCATCGCTAGACTGCAACACTTCATCTTCAGGGCATGTGGTCAACCCATCTCCAAGCTCTGCAAAAATATTAAAAATAAATTAACCAACAAATTATTAAAACAAAACAATACTGACAATCAGGTTCGATCCTGATTACGGGTACTGTCTGTACGGAGTTTGTGCGTTCTCCCCGTGAATTTTCCCCAGGTGCTCTAGTTTCCTCCCACACTCCAAAGACGTACAGATTTGTAGGCTAATTGGCTTCGGTAAAGATTGTAAATTGTCCCTAGTGTGTAGGATAGTGCTAATGTGCAGGGATCGCTGGTCAGTGCAGACTCAGCGTGCCTGTTTCCCTGCTGTATATCTAAACTAAACTAAGGTTTGATTGGGAAGCTAAGTTCCATACATAAGCTTTTTTTTAAAAGCCTTCAGTGCCATAGTATGAATAAGACAGATCCCATTTGTTAAAAGATACCTATTTAAACAAGCAATTTAGCAGACAAACAGGCAGTTCAAGATATCAATAATCCAACTATCTTTCAAATATTTGAGATTAATTCAACAAAACCCCTCTCAAAAATGTGCTTGAAAAATTGTTCAATTCTTCCCAAGAAGAGCAATTAAACAAATTAGCATATACACAAAATGCTGGAGTAACTCAGCGGGACAGGCAGCTTCTCTGGAGAGGAATGAGTAAGGTCAGGGCCAATTGTGACCGGTGTGAGAGGGGAGGTGAATACCGAAGTTAAAGTGTTGTATTTAAATGCGTGAAGTATGAAAAATAAAGTGGATGAGCTTGAGGCTCAGTTAGACATTGGCAAGTATGATGTTGTGGGAATCACAGAGACATGGCTACAAGACGACCAAGGCTGGGAACTGAATATTCAGGGGTACACAACGTATATAAAAGACATGGTGGGCAGAGGGGGTGGGGTCGCTCTGTTGGTGAGGAATGATATTCACTCCCTTGCAAGGGGTGACATAGAATCAGGAGATGTAGAAACATAGAAAATAGGTGCGGGAGTAGGCCATTCGGCCCTTCGAGCCTGCACCGCCATTCAATATGATCATGGCTGATCATCCAACTCAGTATCCCGTACCTGCCTTCTCTCCATACCCCCTGATCCCTTTAGTCACAAGGGCCACATCTAACTCCCTCTTAAATATAGCCAATGAACTGGCCTCAACTACCTTCTCTGGCAGAGAATTCCACAGATTCACCACTCTCTGTGTGAAAAAAAACTTTCTCATCTCGGTCCTAAAAGACTTCCCCCTTATCCTTAAACTGTGACCCCTTGTTCTGGACTTCCCCAACATCGGCAACATGTAGAATCAGTATGGATAGAAATGAGGAATTGTAAGGGTAAAAAGACCCTAATGGGAGTTACCTACAGGCCCCCAAACATAGGGTGCAAGTTGAATCAAGAGCTAAAATTGGCATGTCGTAACTGTAATGCTACGGTGGTTATGGAAGATTTCAACATGCAGGTAGCCTGGGAAAATTAGGTTGGTACTGGACCCCAGGAAAGGGAGTTTGTGGAGTGCCTCCGAGATGGATTCTTAGAACAGCTTGTACTGGAGCCTACCAGGGAGAAGGCAATTCTGGATTTAGTGTTGAGTAATGAACCTGATTTGATAAGGGAACTAAAGGTAAAAGAGCCATTATGAGGCAGTGATCACAATATGATAAGTTTTGCTCTACAAATTGAGAGGGAGAAGGGAAAATCAGAAGTGTCAGTATTACAGTATAGCAAAGGGGATGACAGAGGCATGAGGCAGGAGCTGGCCAGAATTGACTGGAAGGAGGCCATAGCAGGGAAGACTGTGGAACAGCAATGGCAGGTATTCCTGGGAATAATGCAGAAGTTGCAGGATCAATTTATCCCAAAGAGGTGGAAAGATTCTAAGGAGAGTAAGAGGCACCCGTGGCTGACAAGGGAAGTCAAGGACAGCATAAAAATAAAAGAGAAGAGGTATAACATAGCAAAGAAGAGGGGGAAGCCAGAGGCATTGGGACTCTTTTAAAGAGCAACAGAAGATAACTAAAAAGGCAATACGGGGAGAAAAGATGAGGTACGAGGGTCTCACCTGGTCTACCAACACCATCACCACAGTAAAGAAGGCACAGCAGAGACTCCACTTCCTGAGGATCCTCAGGAAAACCAACCTGCAGGAGAAGCTCATGTTGTCCTTCTATCGCTGCTCCATCGAGAGTGTGCTGGCATACTGTATAACCACATGGTATGCCAGCTGCTCAGAAAAGGACAGGAAGGCCCTTCAGAGGGTCATCACGACGGCCCAGAAAATCATCGGCTGCTCACTGCCCTCCCTGGAGCACCTGTTCAGCCTGCGCTGCCTCAGTAGAGCAGGCAAAATAATAAAAGATCCATCCCACCCCGGCCACCGTCTGTTTGTTCATCTGCCCTCTGGTCGACGTTTCAGGTCAATCAAATCCCGAACAAACAGACTTAAGAACAGTTTTTACCCCAGGGCCATACGAGAACTGAACACTACCTGTGCACTAGGCAACACCGTTAAAAAATCTTGTACTTAATTTAATTGTATTTATGTATTTATTTGTTTTTGCATTTATTGCATATATGTTTGTACGCACCGTCAGGATTGGCTGTTTTTTAATTTCGTTGTACTCGTTGCAATGACAATAAATGAATATTATTATTATTATTATTATTATAAGCTAGCCAATAATATAAAGGAGGATAGTAAAAGCTTTTTTAGGTATGTGAAGAGGAAAAAAATAGTCAAGGCAAATGTGGATCCCTTGAAGACAGAAGCAGGGGAATTTATTATGGGGAACAAGGAAATGGCAGACGAGTTGAACCAGTACTTTGGATCGGTCTTCACTAAGGAAGACACAAACAATCTCCCAGATGTTCTAGTGGCCAGAGATCCTAGGGTGACGGAGGAACTGAAGGAAATCCACATTAGGCAGGAAATGGTGTTGGGTAGACTGATGGGACTGAAGGCTGATAAATCCTCAGGGCCTGATGGTCTGCATCCCAGGGTACTTAAGGAGGTGGCTCTAGAAATTGTGGATGCATTGGTAATCATTTTCCAATGTTCTATAGATTCAGGATCAGTTCCTGTGGATTGGAGGGTAGCTAATGTTATCCCACTTTTTAAGAAAGGAGGGAGAGAGAAAACAGGAAATTATAGACCAGTTAGGCTGACATCAGTGGTGGGGAAGATGCTGGAGTCAATTATAAAAGACGAAATTGCGGAGCATTTGGATAGCAGTAACAGGATCGTTCCGAGTCAGCATGGATTTACGAAGGGGAAATCATGCTTGACTAATCTTCTGGAATTTTTTGAGGATGTAACTAGGAAAATTGACAGGGGAGAGCCAGTGGATGTGGTATACCTCGACTTTCAGAAAGCCTTCGACAAGGTCCCACATAGAAGATTAGTGGCCAAAATTAGAGCACATGGTATTGGGGGTAGGGTACTGACATAGATAGAAAATTGGTTGACAGACAGAAAGCAAAGAGTGGGGATAAATGAGTCCCTTTCAGAATGGCAGGCAGTGACCAGTGGGGTACCGCAAGGCTCGGTGCTGGGGCCGCAGCTATTTACAATATACATTAATGACTTGGATGAAGGGATTAAAAGTGCTATTAGCAAATTTGCAGATGATACAAAGCTGGTAGTGTGAACTGTGTGGAAGATGCTATGAGGTTGCAGGGTGACTTGGAGAGGTTGTGACAGTGGGCGGATGCATGGCAGATGCAGTTTAATGTGGATAAGTGTGAGGTTATCCACTTTGGTGGTAAGAATAGGAAGGCAGATTATTATCTGAATGGTGTCAAGTTAGGAAAAGGGGACGTACGAGATTTGGGTGTCCTAGTGCATCAGTCACTGAATGGAAGCATGCAGGTACAGCAGGCAGTGAAGAAAGCCAATGGAATGTTGGCCTTCATAACAAGAGGAGTTGAGTATAGGAGCAAAGAGGTCCTTCTGCAGTTGCACAGGGCCCTAGTGAGACTGCACCTGGAGTACTGTGCAGTTTTGGTCTCCAAATTTGAGGAAGGATATTCTTGCTATTGAGGGCGTGCAGCGTAGGTTTACTAGGTTAATTCCAGGAATGGCGGGACTGGCATATGTTGAAAGACTGGAGCGACTAGGCACTGGAATTTAGAAGGATGAGAGGGGATCTTATCGAAACATATATGATTATTAAGGGGTTGGACACGTTAGAGGCAGGAAACATGTTCCCAATGGTGAGGGAGTCCAGAATCAGGGGCAACAGTTTAAGAATAAGGGGTAGGCCATTTAGAACGGAGACGAGGAAAAAAAAATTCAGTCCGAGAGTTGTAAGTCTGTGGAATTCTCTGCCTCAGAAGGAAGTGGAGGCCAATTCTCTGAATGCATTCAAGAGAGAGCTAGATAGAGCTCTTAAGGATAGCGGAGTCAGGGGGTATGGGGAGAAGGCAGGTACGGGGTACTGATTGAGAATGATCAGCCATGATCACATTGAATGGCGGTGCTGGCTCGAAGGGCTTACTCCTGCACCTACTGTCTATTGATAAGAAGAAATGAACAGAGAATAGCTTAACAGAACAAAGCAGAGAATAGCTAAATGGAAAAAATATAAATACCCTTTTCTGTCCGAAGACGTTTAAATGAATCAGTTTTTGACAATCCTTGGTCACAGATCACTTTCGAACCCAGCTTGACAGTCAAATCTATTGATTGGTAGCCTTGAGGGAGTTTGCGGTCATACAAGAGTGTTAACAGCTGAGCTAACGTCACCTCTTCTGGTAGTGGTTGACCTGGGAAAGAACATGAAGAAGTTACTTCAGACAGCAAAGATCATTTACAACATTTATTACAAATCCAACATTAAAAAACAAAATACTTTTTTATTCCATAAACATATTGCAGTACGTAAACCATATGGACACATATTCATTAGCCAGCACCAAACAAACAACCATCTATTAACATGGAATCATGGTTGCCAAACACATCGTGGGCTGAAGGGCCTGTTTCTGTGCTGGTCTGTTCTATGTTCTGCAGCTGGCTAAATTGTGGTTAACGGGGTGGCATGCAAGATAGTACATAGAAACATAGACATAGAAAATAGGTGCAGGAGTAGGCCATTCGGCCCTTCGAGCCTGCACCGCCATTCAATATGATCATGGCTGATCATCCAGCTCAGTAGCCTGTACCTGCCTTCTCTCCATACCCCCTGATCCTTTTAGCAAAAAGGGCCACATCTAACTCCCTCTTAAATATAGCCAATGAACTGGCCTCAACTACCTTCTGTGGCAGAGAATTCCACAGACTCACCACTCTCTGCCCCAAGATGCTCAAGGTTCAGGCTCTCAGGTCCAAGTTCTCAATTCCATCCCAAATGCACTCTTTCAACATTAAGTAGTCATGGGCCAGAGATTACCAGGAATCACTAGTAATGTTACATCACTTCAAGGAGGCTCTGAGCCTCTCCTCGTATCTTCTCCTCTGTTCATCTGGTAATCTCTCCTCATAAGAGCTCAGAATGGTGTCTTTAGTTTGGGAGTTTGGTGTTGGACATGTGAATGACATGGTCTACCTAATGCATCTGATTGAATGCAATCCTGGCCCTTGAGCTGGGAAAGGACATTGGCATTGATTCAATTCATCTTTCAGTGAATTTGAAGGATTTTGCAAAGTTGATAGTATCTTTCCATATTTGCTGAAGGTAGTCCAAGTTTCAGAAAGTCCCTCTCTGGATGAATATGGGCCAGGCACAGTCACATGAGACTAGCTTCGATGGGTCACCATGGATGTGTTGGGCCAAAGGGCCTGTTTCTGAGCTACATTAAGACTCTTAATCTACATAAAAGCAGCGATCACTGCTCCCTAGCTGAAGGTGTTCCTCAAATGACAAAGGTTGTGCTGGTGACTAGGCGGTGGAGAATGTCATCACTAATACAGGTGCTCCCCACCCTACGATGCTTCGACTTACGATATTTCAACTTTGCGATGGTGCAAACAGCAGCGACCCGCAGCGCGATCACGCGTGATTCAATGCATTCCTGCATGATCACGCGTGATTCAATGCATTCCCGCGTGATCACGCATTCTCAATGCATTCCCACATGATCACGCATGATTCAGTGCATTCCCACGTGATCACGCTTACTCAATGCATTCCCAATGCACTAGGGTGCTTCTGGAGCTCTCATAGTAAGCCATTAGTGAAATTAATAACCTCTGTGAAATTTAAATTAAATGGGAAGTTGTTTAGGAGGTCCACGTTGCAGGGCTATGTCCTCTACTATGTGCATATGGCAGCTATTCGAATAGGATCCATTAATGAATGTAACATATATTAGCTGCCTTTATTGTTTATTGTACATATTAGTGCTATGTTCTAGCGAGTCCTTTTTGTTCAGATGTTTAAAACAACATAAGGCAGCTTTTTTGGTTTAAATATGTGCACAATAATAGCTGTCATATATATATTTTTGCAAGTTTTTGTGAATTTCATAGAAATACATGTGGTTTTACAGTTGGTACTTTCCCATACAAATTGGTAGTTGATGATATTTGGTTTCTCTTCCGATTCTGTGAAAGATTAAGTCGTCTATTTTTAGTGTGCTGGAAAGTACATTTCCAAAAGCTTGACAAGGGGAATATCTAATTGCTTGAGTGTGGAAATTCCCCTGTCTATTTTTAGTGATAGGGACTGTCTGCAAGCCTTATTGTGTTGAAGTGAATTGGGATTATTTATCAATTTCATCCCTGCTTTTGCATCTTGTAACCCTTCTCGCTTTCATTTGCCTATTGTGAAATAAAGTTTTACACAGCTGAAAATGGATGAACAATCAACTGGAAGCCACCAAATGCTGAGAAGTTGATAAAAGATCAAGAAGATCTTCAATTTCTTCAATCAATGAAGACAGATTAAACCGCATCATTCAGATCTAGTGACAAGGTACTTGCTGGAAGAATGCAGTGCAAGGAAGCACATGCAAATGCTGAAGCAAAAAGAAAGGAAAAAGCTCACCAAGAGATGGCTGATTTAGCTTCAACTAGTGCACAGAGATTCAGTAGCAGTGAAGACAGTGGCAGTGGAAATAACATGACTGGTATTGGTGATAGTGTACAATAACATCTGTATCTTCATCTAGTACCCCCTGGAGTCATCATTGCACCTATACTGGAACAACAGCCTTCATTCCACACAATATATTGAAATCACCAAAACTAGTGTCATTTGCAACTCGGATGAAAATAAAACATAAGGCAGCTGTTCTTTAATTATGTCAATATCTATCAAATAGCTGCCTCATGCTTAATTTTGTGGATATGAACAGTGAAATGATTCAACGTAACCTTAAATAGGGCAAATATGCAGAATGATTATACAGGAGCTATTATTTTTCAGAGTAACTCACTGCGATACAAACTTGCGGTACAAATTATTGCGACCCCCTGGACAATAATTGATTTCAACCACAATTTGTATGAGTGGTCCATTTAGGAAGTGGGACAAACTGAGGGTAGGTAGAAGTTTAATGCAAACATTTAAAAAAATCATGGGGCTCCAGAAGCACCTTAGTGACCACGCTGATTCAAAGCATTCCCACGTGATCGCGCTTACTCAGTGCATTCCCACGTGATTCAATGCATTCCCACGTGATCACACGTGATTCAATGCATCCCCACGTGATTCAATGCATTCCCACGTGATCATGCGTGATTCAGTGCATTCCTGCGTGATCACACGTACTCAATGCATTCCCGCGTGATCACGCATGATTCAGTGCATTCCTGCGTGATGACACGTACTCAATGCATTCCCGCGTGATCACGTATGATTCAGTGCATTCCTGCGTGATCACGCGTACTCAATGCATTCCCACGTGATCACGTGTGATTCAGTGCATTCCCGCGTGATCACGCATGATTCAGTGCACTCCCACATGATCACGCAAACTCAATGCATTTCGATTTACGATATTTTTGGTTTCCGACGGGTTTCTCGGAACGTAACTCCATCGTAAGTTGAGGAGCACCTATAATTATTAAGAGATGACTCCCAAGTTAAGGGAATATTCCAGATTTTCACACCCCCACATTTTCCAGTATCTTTATTGCAGCGGTGCAGTTGGGGTGGATTGGTAGATCTTTATCTTGAATAGGTTGAATGCAAGGCTCTTCCTTTCGTATGCTGCAGAGACTGAATCAATGTGGTTTATGGTTTACCTCCCAGTGTGTACAAACACAAGCACAGTCTTCATACTACAACTCTACCGACCTTAGAGTTGGACTGTCACTTCTGCAAGTAGAACATCTTCCCATGTGTTGTCGATCAGCATCAGCCCCATGGGAAATTTATTGGAGGTTAGGTGCAACATAACAGTGAGAAAGTTTGAGAAAAGCATTGGAGCAACGACACAGTGACACCAGTCTTCACAGAGATTGGTTCTGTTGTAGACATCTTGGTTATTATAGCATCATGGAGCCAATGCAAACACTTACACATTTCTGTGGGTAGCTGAACCTGAGAGTGTTCCACAGTTCCCTCACCAATGAGTGGGGTTAGCCTTGCTCCCCGAAATTTTGCAGGAAGCTCACACATTGAAGTTCATGTCCATGTGCCTCCAGATTAAATAAATCTACACTGCAATTCAGATGCCACTCTTCAACCACTGGGACAAGGCAGTTCAGATGAAATCATCTGTATAGTCCACAGTCAGTCTTATTTCCTTTCTTGAAGATAATCATGATAATGGTATCTCTGATGTATATTGGTATATCCTCCTCATTCCAGATATGGATGATGAGATGATGGATTTGTGAGTGAAGCTCGTAATTCCTGAATTTTAAGATTTGGTTATGACACCATGAGACATTGTTATGACATTCCAGAGACATTGTTAATTTTTAGCTGCATCATGGCTCGACATTGAGGTTCAGGAGTGCCAGCGAGGCTGGCCTGAATAGATTGCTGCAGAATGGAGTCAAGTGCAGAGTGACGATGGGGGAGGTCCTCGAATCTCCTTATTAACATCGATTGCCTCTTTAACCTTAATGAGTTTGCCCCTGTTACTGGCTCCAAATGGAGGCACGGTGGTGCAGCGGTAGAGTTGCTGCCTTACAGCGAATGCAGCGCCGGAGACCCGGGTTCCATCCCCACTACGGGTGCTGTCTGTACGGGGTTTGTACGTTCTCCCCATGACTTGCATGGGTTTTCTCCAAGATCTTCGGTTTCCTCCCACACTCCAAAGACGTACATGTTTGTAGGTTAATTGGCTTGGTAAATGTAAAAAAATTGTCCCGAGTGGGGATGGTGTTAATGTGTGGGGATCGCTGGTCGGCATTGACCCGGTGGGCCGAAAGGGCCTGTTTCCGCGCTGTATCTCTAAACTAAACTAAAAAGGATGGGGGTCTTATGTGTCTGCCTTCAGGAGTCGGTGGAGCCATTTCCTTTCCCTTGAGGAATGGAGGAACTTCCAAATTCACCAACACCTTATGTTTGCAGCTACTTAATTAGACTCCTGTCATTTTGATCAAATTTATCATATGTACCAACAATGGAACAATTCAATTCTTATGCTATATTATGTCCATTAAAGCAATAATACAAATAAATATATAATAATCAATAATACAATAAATTAATATCATTAATACGAGGTAACCATAATAGTACAAAGCTGAAGCCCTCAGCGCTACAAAACCATAGTCCACAGAGGATCATAGTTGACTGATGTAGTGGTTAGTGCTCAAGTGCCTGCTGGTTTCTGGGAAGAAGCTGTTCTTGAACATGGTGGTCAATTTTTAGACACCTGCACCTTCTTCCTGATGGTGGTAGCAAAATGAAAGCATGGCCAGAGTGGTGTGGGGCGTTGATGATATTAGCTGCCTTTGTGCGGCTGGGCCTTCTATAGATCCCTTCGATGGTGGGAGCTCAATACCTGTGATGAACTGGGCAATATCTATCACTCTTTGTTGCCTCTTTGTTCTTGGGCATTTGAGTTACAGAACCAGGCTGTGATGCTCTTTAAAATACCCTTTACTATACAGCTGTACATGTTCAAAAGAGTATTTGGCGACGCACCGAATCACCTCAATCTTCCAAAGGAAGCAGAGATTTTGATTAACTTTCTTTGTGATTGAATCAATATGCTGGAAATGGACTGGTTAAGTGGACTCGTAAAGGCAGATACAGTCACGACGTTTGAAAGGTATTTGGGCATGTACTTGAATAACAAAGGAATAGGGGTCAATAGGCCTAATAAAGATAAATGGATATGTACATATAGGCCTGTTTCATGCACACGTTAAGCCAGTTGCAGTGTTGTATAACTCCAACATGAAAGGGGTCATGCCTAATTAATAATAATCGTAGAATCTACTTACCTTGCAAAAGTCTGTGGTACAGATGGAACACAGGTACACTAATTGCTTTGTTAGCAGATTCTGTAGATGAGGAACTTGTTGCCAACTTGTCAGTCATTACTCTTCCTCTCCTGGATGGCGGTCGTGGGGGTGTTGAAGAAACAGCTCTCTTTGACTGGGACTTTAGACCTGTTAAAGGATGAAGGAGTACAAGCATTGTGACAGACTCAAGATGAATGGTGCTTATTTCAAACCTAAATACTATGACAATCAGCACGTTTGAGAACAAGTAGAAATAGAAACATAGAAAAGGAGACCATTCGGCCCTTCGAGCCAGCACCGCCATTCATTGTGATCATGGCTGATCATCCACAATCAGTAACCCATGCCTGCCTTCTCCCCATATCCCTTGATTCCACTAGCCCCTAGAGCTCTATCTAACTCCCTTTTAAATCCATCCAGTGAATTGGCCTCCACTGCCTTCTGTGGCAGCGAATATCACAAATCTCTGGGTGAAAAAGTTTTTCCTCACCTCAGTTTTAAATGGTCTCCCCTTTATTCTTAGACTGGGGCCCCTGGTTCTGGACTCGCCCAACATTGGGAACATTTTTCCTGCATCTAGCTTGTTCAGTCCTTTCATAATTTTATACGTCTCTATAAGATCCCCTCTCATCCTTCTGAACTCCAGTGAATACAAGCCCAGTCTTTCCAATTTTCCTCATATGACAGTCCCGCCATCCCAGGGATTAACCTCGTGAACCCACGCCGCACTGCCTCAATAGCAAGGACGTCCTTCCTCAAATTAAGAGACCAAAACTGCACACAATACTCCAGATGTGGTCTCACCAGGGCCCTATACAACTGCAGAGGGACCTCTTTACTCCTATACTCAAATCCTCTCGTTATGAAGGCCAACTGGCTTTTTTCACTGCCTGCTGTACCTGCACGCATACATTCAGTGACTGGTGTACAGGGACACCCAGATCTCGTTGCAATTCCCCTTTACCTAATCTGACACCATTGAGATAATAATCTGCCTCTGTTTTTGCCGCCAAAGTGGATAACCTCACATTTTTCTACATTATACTGCATCTGCCATCCATCTGCCCACTCACTCAACCTGTCCAAGTCACCCTGCAACCTCCTAATATCCTCTTCGCAGTTCACACTGCCACCCAGCTTTGTGTCATCTGCAAACTTGCTAGTGTTACTTTTAATTTGAAATCTCCCATCCTCACTTTTTAAATGAGATATGGTTTTTTAAAACCTTGTGTAAATCAACAAAAAATATTCAATATTTACAAGATAACAACCTAATGCTAATCTATATACGTTCATATACGGATTTTCTTTGGTTTATTATCATGATCACGTGTACAATAAAAAAATCCATCAAAATCTTGGTTTTGAAATTAACTGAAATTCCCAAATTAAGATTGATTCATTCAAATGAAAAAGGATATCTCCATAAACCAACATTTACAAAGGAAACGCCTAAATGACATCTATAAACATGAAAACTGAAGACTTTGATTGAAAGATTAAAATGCTGAACAATTGCTACAAATATTCATACCCCTAATTTAAATAGAAAGACTACGTTTATCAAAAAACAATTCCAAAACATTCCCTATACAAGATCAATAATACATTTTGGCACAGGTGCTCCTCAGCTTCCGATGGGGTTCCGTTCCGAGAAACCCATCGGAATCCAAAAGTACTGTAAGTCGAAATGCATTGTAATACGTGGCCGAAAGTGAGTGGCGGCTCGCTACGGCTCGCTGCCGTTTGCACCATCGCAAAGTCAAAATATCACAAGTCGAAACGTCATACGCCAGAGTGCACCTGTGTTCATAAAAGTAGCCTGAAAATGCTTTTGAGTTGCACTTCACTGTCAAGTCCAGAATGTTTTATGTTTTGTGTACCAAAATGGAACAATGAAATTCTTACTTGCAGCATCACAACAAGTTTGCACACATAGTACTCAATTGATAACAGAATAAACAAACAAAAAAAAATTAAAAATGAAAAACAAATTGCCCAAAATCCTGAATGCAACCAAGGCAGTTTAGAATTCGCAGTTTCGTTGTTGTGCGTAGTGTTCAGTAGTTTAGTTTAGAGATACAGCGTGAAAAAAAGGCCCTTTTGGCCCACCGGGTCCGTGCCAACCAGCGATCCCCGCACATTAACACTACCCTACACCCACTAGGGACAATTGTTACATTTACCAAGCCAATTAACCTGGAGTGTGGGAGGAAATCGAAGATCTCGGAGGAAACCCAAGCAGGTCACGGGGAGAACGTACAAACTCCGTACAGACAGCACCTGTCGTGGGAATGATCTCTGGTGCTGCAAATGCTGCAAGGCAGCAACTCTACCGCTGCGCCACAGTGGCCGTTCCTGAACCTGGAGGTCACGTTTTCACACTCCTGTACCTTTTTCCCCGATGGCAGGAGTGAAATGAGAGCCTGGCCAGGGTGTTGTGGATCCTAGAGGCACAGCAAATCCACGCTGACCATCAATCAACCATTCACACTAGTTCAGTGTTATTCCACATTCCCACTCCCTGCGCACTAGAGAAACTTACAGTGGCCAATTAGCCTACAAACACACCTGCCTTTGGAATGTGGGAGGAAACCGCTGGAACCAAGAGGAAACCCACTCAGTCACAGTGAGAACGTGCAAACTCCACACAGACAGCATCCAAAGTCAGGATCGAACCCACATCTCTGGAGCTGAGGCAGCAGCTCTACCAGTTGCCCTACTGTGTCACCCTCGTGTGTTCTGCTGATGTTCTTCAAGGATCTAGTTGCAAAGGGATGCAGAGACCCGGTTCCCTGAGCGTGGTAATGTTTAGAGGGGATGATGGTGTTAAACGTCACGTGGTAGTCTCCGAACAACAGCCTGACGTATGCAGTTTATTATCCGTGGTCCAGTGCAGAGTGGAGCCAGCGAGATTGCATCCCCCGTGGATCTATTGTGGCTGTAGGCAAAGTGTAGTGTGTCTCGGTTCTTGCTGAGATAGTTGATATGTTTATTCGTTCAGTCCGCTGCTGAGTCCTTGAACATCGCCCAGTCTACTAACTCCAAGCAGTCTGGGAGTTGTTCCTCTGCCTCCCCGGACCAGCTCTGTGCAGTCCTCACCTCTGGGGCTGCCTTCTTCAGCCGCTGCCTATACGCAGATAGAAGCACAGCCAGGTGGTCGGTTCCCCAAAGTGAGGGCGAGGGATAAAGCAATAGGCAATGTTGATGGTGGAATAGCAGTAGCGGAGGGTGATTGATCCTCTGGTGCTGCATGGCACGCGCTGATGGCAGTTTGATTTCTTCAAGTTGGCCTTGTTGAAGTCCCCGGCTACAATCGGGTCGGTGTCCGGATACGCCGTCTTGACCGTGGCCTACAGCTCCTCCAGCGCTAGACACAGGTGTCTGCCTGGGGTGGGATGTAGACACTTTCATGACGTTGGAGGCCAATGATCTCGGGAAGTAGATGGGACTGCCAGGTGTTTCAGATGCAGAGAGCAGGAGTTGGACAGGCCTGTCATGTGTGAGCATCAGGAAGGCAGACCCCACCGCCTCTCCCTTTCTCCGATGGCTCCGTTCAGTCCATGCGATGAATGGAGAAATCTTTGGGCTGGAGTACAGAGTCTGGGGAACTGGGGTGAGCCATGTCTCTGTGTAACAGAGCGCACAGCATTCTCTCACCTCCCTTAGATGAAGCAGCCTTGCTTTAGTTCTCAATGTCATTTTCGAGGGATTGTACATTGGGCAGTGGAATGGTAGGGAGGAGGGGGTTTGTAGTCCCATGCAGTTCAGTCGTACGTGCAAACTGCCCACCGACCATGATTCTGAACACGAGAGGCCTCCACAGGCTCTCCTGGCACTGTTTTCATGATCATTCATGAGGTTGGGGAATCGCCTGCCATTGGGGATTCCCTTTACAATCGGTGACGTTGTTGCCTTCAGGAGATTGCAATAGCATTCATCCATGTAAATACACTAACAGGTTGTCAACTGCAGCACTGATTCATCATCATCATCATATATATACAGCCGGAAACAGGCCATTCGGCCCACCAAGTCCGTGCCGCCCAGTGATCCCCGCAGCGGTAGAGTTGCTGCTTTACAGCGAATGCAGCGCCGGAGACTCAGGTTCGATCCTGACTACGGGTGCTGCACTGTAAGGAGTTTGTACGTTCTCCCCGTGACCTGCGTGGGTTTTCTCCGAGATCTTCGGTTTCCTCCCACACTCGAAAGACGCACAGGTATGTAGGTTAATTGGCTGGGTAAATGTAAAAATTGTCCCTAGTGGGTGTAGGATAGTGTTAATGTATGGGGATCACTGGGCGGCACGGACTTGGAGGGCCGAAAAGGCCTGTTTCCGGCTGTATATATATGATGATGATATGATGAAGTTTTAAATGGCCTCCCCTTTCTTCTTAGATTGTGTCCCCTGGTTCTGGACTCTCCCAACATTGGGGACATTTTTCCTGCATCTAGCTTGTTCAGTCCTTTTATATGTCTCTATTGTCAACAAGAGGATTTCAGTATAGGAGTAAAGAGGTTCTTCTGCAGTTGTATAGGGCCCTGGCAAGACCACATCTGGAGTATTGTGTACAGTTTTGGTCTCCTAATTTGAGGAAGGACATCCTTGTAATTGAGGCAGTGCAGCGTAGGTTCATGAGATTGATCCCTGGGATGGCGGGACTGTCATATGAGGAAAGATTGAAAAGACTAAGCTTGTATTCACTGGAATTTATTCACAAAATGCTGGAGTAACGCAGCAGGTCAGGCAGCATCTCGGGAGAGAAGGAATGGGTGACGTTTCGGGTCGAGACCCTTCTTCAGACTGTATTCACTGGAGTTTAGAAGGATGAGAGGGGATCTTATAGAAACATATAAAATTGTAAAATTGTAAAGAAGAAAGTAATACACAAAGGTCTACTTCAGGATTGCCTTAAGTCGGTGAATTGGAGCATCATCCAGCCTGAAACCGAGTATACGCCACTCATCGCCAGTTTCATTACGAAATACATTGACAACAATATTCCAACAAAGACAATTAAGATCTATCCTAAAGTTTGGATGAACAGGGAGATTCACTCACTGCTAAGTCTAGATCTGAGGCTTTGTAAAAAAAATTACATCACACTGTTAATGGACAAGTATGATCTCAGCAAGGCTATCAGGGATGCCAAGAGAGAAGTGCAGAACAAGCTGAAGGCCCAATGCAATCAAGAAAATGCTGGTTGATTGTGGCAGGGGCTGAATACCATCATGGACTACAAGCAGAAGTCAAAGTGACTTAGCAACTATGCATCGCTATTAGATGAGCACAATTCCTTCTGCGCCCGTTTCCCACTAATGCATGTACCCCATCCCACATTGGCTCTGACCCTGGTGGCGGGCCTGATCTGCAATCACAGAAAGTGGCCGACTTGGATGGAGTCCCTGGAGGGTTCTGAAATTATGCACCAATCCTCACCTACATCTTCAATCTCTCATTCCAACAAAAATAAAGTGCGCTGAATCAATGACAACTGCCCAGTTGCTCTCGCAACAACTGTAATGAAGTGCTTTGAAAGATCAGCAATGGCCCATATCTGCATCAGTTTCCAAGACCATCGCAAGGTAAAAATTAAGTCTACAGTGGATGCCATCTCTCTTCAGCTCTGGATCACCTTGACAGTCTGAACACCTGTGTCAGGATGTTATTTATTGACCGCAGCTCAGCCTTCAACACCATAATACCAAATAAGCTCATCTCTATATTCCCATGAACCATGGCGTTTAGGCGTCTATCTGTAACTGTCTTTTGGACCTCCTGACTGGTAGATCCAAGTTGGTTCAAATTGATCATATCATTTCTTCCACCCTGAAACTCAACATTGATGCTCCTCTTGTTTTCACGAAATGCTGGAGTAACACAGCAGGTCAGGCAGCATCTCAGGAGAGAAGGAATGGGTGACGTTTCGGGTCGAGACCCTTCTTCAGTCTGAAGAAGGGTCTCGACCCAAAACGTCACCCGTCCCTCCTCTTGTTTTGTGCTCAGTTCCCTCAGCTTCAGGTTCCTAGGTATCCATATCACCAGCAACCTAACCTAGAGCCTTCACATTGGTATGGTGATCAAGAAAGCTTTCTTGGGCATTAGAAAATATTTGGCATACTCACAAGGATACCCTTGAATTTCGACAGATGCCCTATAAGTATTCAGACAGGATGCACCTCGTAAAAGTATGGCAACTGCTCTGCTCTTGACTGCCTGAACCCAGAGAGTGATGTACGTGGCCAGGTCCATCATAGGCACGGTACATCCATCCATCCATCCATCCATCCCCACAGTGCATCATGAAGTATCGTGAGGGATACCTATTTCTCTGTCCATATTTTTTCCTTCTACCTTCTGATACAGGAGCTTGAAAGCCTGGACAATTAGCCTTAAGAACAGTTTCTTCCCCACTGCGAACATACTCCCAAACAAATTTTCTTATTCATACCCCTTTCTTGGAGGTACTGCCATGCACTCTGCCTCTTAACTCAACTTCATTCATTTATTCCATTATTGCACTTTTTTTTGCACCACTTTAGACTGCATGAGAATCTTGGCAACATTCTCCCAGGTTGTTCACCGGTTGTACCTTTCATTAACATGTTTACCGTTTGCTATGAGCTTCATGCAAACAAGGAATTTCATTGCACCCTGGTGTTCATGACAATAAACCCAAAATTAATGATTCTCTATTTTGAAATAAATCATAATTCCCTGAACCTTCTTTCAGGATTATGCAAGGATAAAACCATCATCTGGAGGGATCGAAGAATCAAAACCATCAGAAACAATCATTACCAGAAGCAACAACAACACTGTAGTTGTCTTGGAAACCATTATCATTCTTCAGCTTGTCCTTCTCCTCCTGGTTCCTCTTCTCCTTTTCTTCTTTTTGTTCACTGATCAATTTAGCAGTTATACTTGGTGTATCTAATGCACAAAATACAAAGGAAAAAAACATCAAGACAAACATTCTTGGAATAACTTTAAAACAGTTTTCTTCTCATTTCCGATTTCTTATGAGAAGGGTTTGTAATTATCAAATTAATCCATGTTCCTTGGTCTTTTGTGTCGGAAGGATCAACAGATGCCAGTTTACGCCAAAGATAGATACAAAATGCTGGAGTAACTCAGCGGGACAGGCAGCATTTCTGGATAGAAGGAATGGGTGATGTTTCAGTTCGAGACCCTTCTTCAGAATGAGAGTCAGGGGAGAGGGAGTTACAGAGATAAGGAAGTGTAAGAGATCAAAAGAGATGCAGATCAAGGAAAATGTAGAATAGACCTTGTTAGCTAGGGGAAGGTGACGACAAAGCAAACAGAGATACAATGTAATCAGAGGGACAGTCAGACTGGTCGGAGAACACTGGGAAGGAGGAGGGATGGAGAGGGAAAGCAAGGGTTACTTGAAGTTAGAGAAGTCAATATTCATACCACTGGGGTATAAGCTGCCCAAGCAAAATATGAGGTGCTGTTCCTCCAACTTGCGCTAGGCCTCACTCTGACAATGGAGGAGGCTCAGAACAAAAAGGTCAGTGTGGGAATGGGAGGGGGAGTCAAAGTGTTTAGCAACTGGGAGATCAGGTAGGTTTAGGCAGACTGAGCGGAGGTGTTCAGCAAATTGATCGCCGAGCCTGCGCTTGGTCTCACCGATATACAGGAGTCCACACTTGGAACAGCAGATACAGTACATCTTTTGTACGTTAATGAGAGGAGTTGAGTATGGGAGCAAAGAGGTCCTTCTGCAGTTTTACAGGGCCCTCGTGAGACCACACCTGGAGTATTTTGTGCAGGTTTGGTCTCCTAATTTGAGGAAGGCCATTCTTGCTATTGAGGCAGTACAGCGTAGGTTCATGAGGTAAATTCCCGGGATGGCGGGACTGCCATATGATGAAAGAATGGAGCGACAAGGCTTGTATTCACTGGAATTTTGAAAGATGAGGGGATCTTATAGAAACATATAAAATGACTAAGGGATTGGACACGCTAGAGGCAGGAACATGTTCCCAATGTTGGGAGAGTCCAGAACCAGGGGCCACAGTTTAAGAATAAGGGGTAGGCCATTTGGAACTGAGATGAGCTCTAGGGGCTAGTGGAATCGAGGGATATGGGGAGAAGGCAGGCACGGGTTATTGATTGGGGACGATCAGCCATGATCACAATGAATGGCGGTGCTGGCTCGAAGGGCCGAATGGCCTCCTCCTGCACCTATTTTCTATGTTTCTATGAGAAACTTTTTCACCCAGAGAGTTGTGAATTCGTGGAATTCTCTGCCACAGAAGGCAGTGGAGGCCGATTCACTGGACGCATTCAAAAGAGAGTTAGATAAGAGTTCTTAGGGCTAGCAGAATCAAGGAGTATGGGGAGAAGGCAGGAACGGGGTACTGATTGTGGATGATTAGTCATGATCACATTGAATGGCTGTGCTGGCTTAAAGGGTCGAATAGCCTACTCCTGCACCTATTGTCTATGTATCTATGTATGTACACATTTTCCATGTCCCATCTACATTTGACCCACTTACCCACGTTTAGTCCATATCCCTCCAAACCTGTCCTATCCATGTACCTGTCTGTTTCTTAAACATTGGGATACTTCCAACCTCCCATGGCAGCTTTTTCCATATACCCACCACCCTTTGTATGAAAAAGTTACCCCTCAGATTCTTATTAAATAGTTTCCCCTTAACCTTAAACCTATGCCCTCCGGTCCTCGATTCACCTACTCTGGGCAAGACACTCTGTGCATCTACCCGATTTGATTCCTCTCATGATTTTATACGCCCCTCATCCTCCTGCGCACCAAGGAATAGAGTCCCAGCCTACTCAACCTCTCCCTATATAACTCAGACCCACTAGTCCTGCAACATCCTCGCAAATCTTCTCTGCACCCTTTCCAGCTTGACAACATCTTTCCTACAACATGATGTCCAAAACCGAACACAATACTCTGAATGCGGCCTTATACAACTGCAACATGACCTCCCAACTTCTATCTTCAACACTCTGATTGATGAAGGCCAATGTGCCAAAAGTCTTTTTGACCACCCGATCTACCTGCGACTCCATCTTCAGGGAGCTATGTGCCTGCACTCCTAGATCCCTCTGCTCTACAACACTCCCCAGAGCCCTACCATTCACTGTGTAGGTCCTGCCCATGTTAGACTTCCCAAAATGCAACGCCTCACATTTCTCTGTATTAAATGGTGGGTGTATGGAACAAGCTGCCAGATGAGTTGGTGAGTCTGGGACTATCCCATTGCTTAAGAAACAGTTAGACAGGTACATGGATAGGACAGGTTTGGAGGGATATGGACCAAGCGCAGGCAGGTGGGACTAGGATAGCTGGGACATGTTGGCCGGTGTGGGCAAGTTGGGCCGAAGGGCCTGTTTCCCCACTGTATCACTATGAGTCTAAATTCCATCAACCATTCCTCAGCCCACCTGGCCAACTGATCCAGATCCTGCTGCAATTTTTCGCAACCATCTTCACTATCTGCAAAACCACCCACTTTTGCAAACTTGCTAATCTTGCCATGTATGTTCTCATCTAAATCATTGATATGGATGAAGTCTTGGTGTAATTTGTAAATTTACTAACCAACCTGTCTGAAATAATGTCCAAGTAATTTTTTAATTTATATTTCTCTCTACAGATCCCCGTGGAACTCCACTAGCCCCAGATATTCAGCCTCAATAACACCCTTTCACCCCAATCCTATGTCTTTTATTATAAGAAAATAACTGCAGATGCTGGTACAAATCGAAGGTATTTATTCACAAAATGCTGGAGTAACTCAGCAGGTCAGGCAGCATCTCAGGAGAGAAGGAATGGGTGACGTTTCGGGTCGAGACCATTCTTCAGACTGAAGTGCCCCAAGGATCTGTGTTGGGTCCACTGTTGTTTGTCATTTACATTAATGATCTGGATGATGGTGTGGCAAATTGGATTAGTAAATATGCAGATGATACTAAGATAGGTGGAGTAGTTGATAGTGAGGTAGATTTTCAAAGTCTACAGAGAGACTTGGGCCTTTTGGAAGGGTGGGCTGAAAGATGGCAGATGGAGTTTAATGCTGATAAGTGTGAGGTGCTGCATTTTGGTAGGACAAATCAAAATAGGACGTACAGGGTAAATGGTAGGGAATTGAGGAATGCAGTGGAACAGAGGGATCTGGGAATAACTGTGCATTGTTCCCTGAAGGTGGAATCTCATGTGGATAGGGTGGTGAAGAAGGCGTTTGGTATGCTTGCCTTTATAAATCAGAGCATCGAGTATAGAAGTTGGGATGTAATGTTGAAATTGTACAGGGCATTGGTGAGGCCGAATCTGGAGTATGGTGTGCAGTTCTGGTCGCCAAATTATAGGAAGGATGTCGACAAAATGGAGAGGGTACAGAGGAGATTTACTAGAATGTTGCCTGGGTTTCAGCACTTAGGCTACAGAGAGAGGTTGAACAGGTTGGGTCTTTATTCTTTGGAGCGTAGAAGGTTGAGGGGGGACTTGATAGAGGTTTTTAAAATTTTGAGAGGGACGGACAGAGTTGACGTGGGTTATCCCTTTGAGAGTGGGGAAGATTCCAACAAGGGGACATAGCTTCAGAATTGAGGGACAAAGGTTTAGGGGTAACATGAGGGGGAACTTCTTTACTCAGAGGGTTGTGGCTGTATGGAATGGGCTTCCGGAGGAAGTGGTGGAGGCTGGCTCGATTTTATTATTTAAGAGTAAATTGGATAGGTATATGGATAGGAGGGGATTGGAGGGTTATGGTCTGAGTGCAGGTAGATGAGACTAGGTCAGGGAGAATGGTCGGCGTGGACTGGTAGGGCCGGACAGGCCTGTTTCCATGCTGTAGTTGTTATATGTTATATGTTATATGTCACCCATTCCTTCCCTCCTGAGATGCTGCCTGACCTGCTGAGTTATGTCTTTTATTAAGTCAATTCTGAATCCATACAACCAAGTTGCTGTGCAGCTTAATATTCTGGATCAGCGTTCCATGGGTGAGTGTATCAAATGCTAAACTAAAATCCATGTAGTCAATACCCCTCCCCTATCCTCATCAATCACCATCGTCACCTCCTCAAAAAAACAGATCTAGGAAAATATAACCTGCCGCATACAAAGCCATGCTGACTGTCCCTAATCAACCCATCCTCTTCCAAAGGGGAGTAAATCCTACCCTAAACAAGCCTCTGCAATAGCTTCCCAGCTATATATCTGAATCTTAATAACCTGGGATAGATCTCATCAGGAACTCAGGAACAGGATTTATACACCAGGGGGCACAGTCTAAGAATAAAGGGGAGGCCATTTAAAACTGAGGTGAGAAAAAACTTTTTCACCCAGAGAGTTGTGAATTTGTGGAATTCTCTGCCACAGAAGGCAGTGGAAGCCAATTCACTGGATGAATTTAAAAGTGAGTTAGATAGAGCTCTGGGGCTAATGGAATCAAGAGATATGGGGAGAAGGCAGGCACGGGTTACTGATTGTGGATGATCAGCCATGATCACAATGAATGGCGGTGCTGGCTCGAAGGGCCAAATGGCCTCTTCCTGCACCTAGTTTCTATGTTTAATAGATACATTAGATATGACAGTGGCAGTTCAGAGACTTTTGGATAGGAAAATGGATGTACCAGGCCGGAGGCGTATGTGTAAGCAGATAAGAGCTTGTCTTGGTATGATGTCTGGCACAGGTATAGTCAGCTAAAGGACCTGTTCCCCTGCTAGTCATCACAGGTATAGTTAGCTAAAGGACCTGTTCCCCTGCTGCACTGTTGTCTGCTAATGCTCTTGAAGAGGCCCTTCTTGATTTATAATTGCCCTTGTATTCATAGAAAATAGGTGCAGGGGGAGGCCTCACACTGATTGCACTATCCTCCATGTCCTTCTCCTTAATGAATACAGATGCAAAGTAATTTTTTAATATCTCACCTACATCCTCCTACCCCAAACAGAGGAGGTAGTTGAGGCAGAAACAATAACAACATTTGAAAGCCATTTGGACAGGTACACGGATAGGAACAATTTTTAAGGGGATATGGGACAAACACGGGCAGATGGGTCTAGTGTAGGTGGGGCACCTTGGTCTGCATGGGCAATCTGGTCCGAAGGGGCTGTTGCCATGCTGTATGACTCCACGACCTGTCTGATTTCATCACTTCCTTTTTTCTTTTCAGCTAATTTGCAACCTCTTTGGTCATCCAAGATTCCTTCACCTTGCTATCTTTATCTCTCTTCCTCACACAAACGTGCTAGTCCTGAACTTTGAAAAACTGGCCTTTAAATGACTCCCACATGTTGGATGCTGAGTAACCTAATAAAAACTGCTCCCAATGTACTCTCCCTAGTTCCTGCCCAATAACATTGTGATCGGCCTGACTCCAATTTAATGCCTTTCCCCCCCAAGTTCCGGACTTATCCCTTTTCAAAACAAATGTTCGGCACAAACATTGTGGGCCGAAAGGCCCGTTCCTGTGCATACTATTCTATGTTCTAAGTAACCTTGTTCACTTTCATAATAGATATGATTTCATGGAATTAATAGAACAGCTGTCCATCAATACAGGGTCTTTAATGCTGCAGTTTATTAATTGATTAATTAATTGTACTTCAGTTTTAATTAATTGTATGTCAATATTTGCAACAAGAATTCTGCATCAATTAAATTCTACCCACCTGATACACGGTCCAACACTTCTGCTAAGGTGGTTGAAATTGGCAAATGAAGAGTTCGATATTTATGTCCAGCTCCATACATGGGATGTTGGATCACGTGGCTAGTCGCATTAATTCGACCTTTATAAAGCTGTAAAATCATGGTAGATCACAAGTTTAGGAATCAAGTTAAACATCACAGAATGGGGACATGGAAACAGACTCAATAGACAATAGGTGCAGGAGGAGGCCATTCGGCTCTTCGAGCCAGCACCACCATTTAATGCGATCCCATTTGGCTGATCATTCACAATCAGTATCCCGTTCCTGCCTTCTCTCCATATCCCTTGACTCCGCTATCATTAAGAGCTCTATCTAACTCTCTCTTGAAAGCATCCAGAGAATTGACCTCTACTGCCTTCTGAGGCAGAGAATTCCACAGATTCACAACTCTGAGTGAAAATGTTTTTCCTCATCTCCGTTCCAAATGGCCTACCCCTTATTCTTAAACTGTGGCCCCTGGTTCGGGACTCCACCAACATCGGGAACATGTTTCCTGCCTCTAACGTGTCCAATCCCTTAATAATCCTATATGTTTCAATAAGATCCCCTGTTATCCTTCTAAATTCCAGAGTATATTATTTAAGAGTAAATTGGATAGGTATATGGATAGGAGGGGATTAGAGGGTTATGGTCTGAGTGCAGGTAGATGAGACTAGGTCAGGGAGAATGGTCGGCGTGGACTGGTAGGGCCGGACAGGCCTGTTTCCATGCTGTAATTGTTATATGGTTATATGGTTATATGGTTATACAAGCCCAGGAGTATACTCTTGCCATTGTTCACTATGAGAGCAAACAGTTTAGTTTAGTTTAGAGATACAGCGCGGAAACAGGCCCTTCGGCCCACCGGGTCCGCGCCGACCAGCAATCCCCGCACATTAACACTATCCTACACCCACTAGGGACCATTTTTACATTTACCAAGCCAATTAACCTACAAACCTGCACATCTTTGGAGTGTGGGAGGAAACCGAAGATCTCAGAGAAAACCCACGCAGGTCACGGGGAGAACGTACAAACTCCGTACAGACAGCACGCGTAGTGGGGATGGAACCCGGGTCTCCGGCGCTGCATTTGCTGTAAGGCAGCAACTCTACCGCTGTGCCCAATCACAATCACAATCACTCACTCTATTCCATTTTTTACAATCTTTTGTCGTGTATCTATCCATCTGGTCTCAACCACTCCTGCCCTCTGTAATCATTTTCATCTTACTTTATGACGTAGCTTTCTATGTCAGGCCTCTCATTTATTTACCACATCTGTAACGTTCACGATGGTGTTCTAACATTTCTCTTATCCACTCTGCATCAACAAATCACATAGGCTCTGTACGATGAACATTAAATCCATTATGTAATTTACAAGCTGCAACAGAACATCTATCAGATTAATTTATCAGCTATGGCAATTAGAAGGGAGAAAAGATAAGCTGGAAATGGAAGATTGGAGCCCTGTTGAAGAGGTACTGAGGAAGATAGAGAAAAGGGAAAAGGAAATAGTATAAGGCAACGGGTAGATGCAATGGAGACCAGAGCATATCAGAAAGGGACACAGGGTAGTTTAGTTTAGTTTAGAGATACAGCGCAGAAACAGGCACTTTCGGCCCACCGGGTCTGCACCGACCAGCGATCCCCGCACATTAACACTATCCTATATCTTACTAGGGACAATTTTTACATTTACCAAACCAAATATCCTGCAAACCTGTACGTCTTTGGAGTGTGGGAGGAAACCGAAGATCTCGGAGAAAACTCACGCAGGTCACGGGGAGAATGTACAAACTCCGTACAGACAGCACCCGTAGTGGGGATGGAACCCGGGTCTCTGGCGCTGCATTCGCTGTAAGGCAGCAACTCTACCGCTGCGCCACCATGACCGCCCTAACAAAACTTCACCAACATCAGATTATATCTATTTTACTATTTTAGAGATAACACTAGATTAATATCCTAACAATTTGGAGTCAGTGAAAATAGAAAATATATACCAATTAACTTTGGTTTGAAACACATGGCACATTTTGTCACATGGAAATACAATATGATGGTGGCGACTGAATAGTGCCTCACGAGGCAAGACTAGGCATTAAACACATCTGGATGCACACGTCTGGAAAGGTGCGGTAACAATATTAATTTAAAAGAATGCTAGAGCTGCAGAGGGAATATCACAGGGCAGCACGGTGGCGCAGCGGTAGAGTTGCTGCCATACAACGAATGCAGTGCCAGAGACCCGGGTTCCATCCCCACTACGCGTGCTGTCTGTACGGAGTTTGTACGTTCTCCCCGTGACCTGCGTGGATTTTCTCCGAGATCTTCGGTTTCCTCCCACACTCCAAAGACGTACAGATATGTAGGGTAATTAGCTTGGTAAATGTAAAAATGGTCCCTAGTGGGTGTAGGATGGTGTTAATGTGCGGGAATCGCTGGTCGGGGCAAACCCAGTGGGCGTGTTTCCGCGCTGTATCTCTAATCTAATCAAAAGGGAGAATTTGTTTAGTTCGAGGAAGAAACAATAGAGGACATTACACTACTTGGTGCATGCAAAAGGGTCACTCACCATTACACTACTTGGTGCATGCAGAAGGGTCACTCACCATTGAGTGACAAATGCAAATATGCATGAAGATAACAGAAAAGTACATTAACTATAAAAGTAGTAATAATGAGGGACCTTAATCCCAAAGCAAACTGGGATAGTACTAGTGTTGTCAGAGTAGGGAAAGAGTTAGGGTTGGTGTGGGATCTTAAAGTTTTCTTCATCCATATTGTTAAATAGATTTGAAGGCACATGTCCCAATTTTTTGATTTGTAGACGACAAAACTTTGCGATAACGTGAATATTATATGCTGAAAGTGACAACACTGAGTGGTAGAGGCGGTATTTTGTATGCTTACTTTCATAGGTCGGGGCATTGAGCACAAGAGTCTGGGTGCAGCTTTATTGGACTTTGGTTGGAACATTTGGATATTGCGTGCAGTTCTGGTCACTCCATTAAAAGAAGAACATGGAGGCTTTAGAAAAGGTGCAGAGGAGGTTTACCAGAATTGTTTGCCTTCCTTACTATCAATTCAACTTGGAAATTAACTTTTTGGGAATCCTGCACCAGCACTCCCGTACCTTTGAACCTCCGATTTCTGGATTCTCACTCTGAAATGTTTCAGCCCTTTTTTTTTCTCAGTTTGTCTCAAACTGAATCCATTTCACCATGACAATCTGCCATGCCAAGATCAGTAACCTCCTCCCTTAATATTAGTGCACAACTACAATCCTTTCCTTTTTTGACAGCCTTTCCCCAATGTCGAATCCGCTGAAATACTTAGACAAAGAGGTCAAATTCATTTACTTGTTGAAAATGCAAGGAGCATTCAACTGCTGCAATTCGCAACACTTCACAATTCTTCAAACCAGTCTCACAACTTCCTTCTTACCTCTGGCCTTTGTTCCAACCATCTGCCTATCAAAAAAAACCCTTGCCTATGTTGGATGAGAATGTACATGGCAAGATTAGCAAGTTTGCATCTGACAAGTGGGTGCGCTTGTAGATAGTGAAGATGGTTGTCAAAAATTGCAGCAGGGTATTGATCGGCTGGGCAGGTGGGCAAAAGGAATGGTTCATGGAATTTAATACAAAGAAATGTGAGGTGTTGCATTTTGAGAAGTCTAACATGGGCAGGACCTACACAGTGAATGGAAGGGCTTTGGGAAGTGTTGTAGAGCAGAGGGATATAGGAGTGCAGATGCATGGTTCCTTGAAGGTGGAATCTCACTTAGATCGGGTGGTCAAAAAGGCTTTTGGCACATTGATCTTCATCAGCCAGAGTATTGAGTATAGATGTTGGAAGGTCATGTTGCAGTTGTATCAGACGTTGGTGAGGCCGCATTTAGAGTATTGTGTTCAGTTTTGGACATCATGTTGTAGGAAAGATGTTGTCAAGCTGGAAAGGGTGCAGAGAGAATTTACGAGGATGTTGCCAGGACACGAGGGCCTGAGCTATAGGGAGAGGTTGAGTAGGCTGGGACTTTATTCCTGGAGTGCAGGGAGATGAGGGGGGATCTTATAGAGGTGTATAAAATCATGAGAGGAATAGATCGGGTAGATGCACAGAGACTCTTGCCCAGAGTAGGGGAATCAAGAACCAGAGGACATAGGTTTAAGGTGAGGGGGGGAAAGATTTAATAGGAACCTGAGGGGTAACTTTTTCACACAAAGCGTGGTGGTGGGTGTGTGGAACAAGCTGCTGGAGGAGGTAGCGGAGGCATTTAAGAAACATTTAGACAGGTACATCGATATGTGAAGTTTAGAGGAGCATGGGCCCAACGCAGGCAGGTGGGGCTAGTGTAGATGGGACAGGTGTGGGCAGTTGGGCCAAAGGGCCTGTTTCCACACTGTATTACATGCCATGATCTGTCCTGCCTTTCTCCTTTGAGCTTTCTTCTTCCCACCCACTTAATCAGTCTGAAGAAGGGTCTCGACCCAAAACGTCACCCATCATGTTCTCCAGGGATGCTGTCCAATCTACTGAGTTACTTCAGCACTTTGTGTCCTTTTGTGTATTAACCAGCATCTACGATTCATTGTTTCTACATCTTTAATTTTATCACTTTAACCCTTGACTTTGTTTTTACCATCTGTTGATTACTACATTTCAAACTTCCCCTTCCAAAATCTTCTTTGAAGTTCACATCACATTGCCAAGCTGGCAAAAATCCTCTCCAATATCAGTAGCAAACCACTGTGCTTATCTTCCACTCTCCATAGAAACATTGAAACATAGAAAATAGGTGCAGGAGGAGGCCATGTGGCCCTTTGAGCCAGCACCGCCATTCATTGTGATCATGGCTGATCATCCACAATCAGTAACCCGTGCCTGCCTTCTCCCCATATCCCTTGATTCCACTAGCCCCTGGAGCTCTCTCTAACTCTCTTTTAAATTCATCCAGTGAATTGGCCTCCACTGCCTTCTGTGGCAGAGAATTCCACAAATTCACAACTCTCTGGGTGAAAAAGATTTTTCTCACCTCAGTTTTAAATGGCTTCCTCTTTATTCTTAGACTGTGGCCCCTGGTTCTGGAATTCTTAGACTGTGGCGCCTGGTTCTAGTTCCATCTGCACCATATATTCTAACTATCACTAGTTCATTCTAGGGAATGTGTGCATCTGACTAAGTCCAGCTCAAATGTTATATGGTTACTTTGAGACAATTCAAACCTGCACTCGTTGTTCACGGTGATGATAAATGTCAATTTTTACTTACAGGGCAAGGAGAATGAAGGAACACAGTCACTTTCTCATCTTCAAGCATCAGCTGCAAGAAAAGCCTCCTGATAAAACCAGAAATATTTCCAGATGTTGGGATATTTGATCGCTGAGGTGTTGACTGGAATAGTTCACACAGAACCTGAAAGTATTTGAATTTTAAAATAAGTTTCCATTGTATGTTTCCATGCAGTATGACTATGACTCTAAGTTTCTATGTCTGTTGTAAGTTATTGCTAAGTGGTCATCTGATAAAGTCTTACACAATATTCGAACATTATTCAACAAACAATTTAATATACAATGTTGACATTACCTGAGCCATTAACCTTTGATTGTATGGATGACAAGAAATGCACTGCAGGAAGAATGCGACTGTTGAATTTTCAATTGCCGTTCTTTGTTGAGTGGTTAATCCTATTCCCGTGGTCGAAGAGGAAGGAAGATACCTTGAACCAACATGATGAGATCCATTCTGGTGGTGGTGTCCAGAAGTACTGTTGCTGTTGGAATGGCACAATAAAAACAACAGAGCCGTCCACAAGGGGTTTACTTCAGGCCCCCCTAACCAGTCCTTCATGGTGTGGCTGTTGCCCACTTCAGTTAGAAAGTGGAGAACAGGAGCTACCAGATCAGCTGTGATGGGAACTTTGCTCATTGCACGCTGTTGCGATTGATGCCTCTTGTTTCTGTCCGTGGCAAACTCTGCAGACGGCATTGCACAGTCCAGACTAGAAATATGACTGAAACAGAAACCGATTAAGCTCTTCACAAGCATTGAAGGTAAACTAGATTCCAAGAGCTGTTTAATAGCTTCTGGAGACTGTGTTGCTGCTGCAAGTGTAACCAGTTGGGATTTATTTAGTGCAATTGGTGCCTGTGCATTCTTAGAGTCGTCTGTTAAACCAGAATCCAAGTCCTCTTTCTTGCTGTCATCGGTCATTGAAAGTCTGTGCTGCATTTGTATAGGAGGCAGACTGATGCCCATCCAACCCATCAGCAACGAAAAGTAGCTGGGATGGATGTGACACATGGAACATAGCAAACTGTCCACAGCTTTCTTCAGAACCATGTTGCACGGAAGAGACATGGACCAGTTGTACAGCAATCTGACGAGACAGAAGACATAATTAACTCAAGGATGATGCTGCTCTGATGAAAAAGTAACATAGAAATATAAAAAATAGGTGCAGGAGGAGGCCATTTGGCCCTTCGAGCCAGCACCGCCATTCATTGTGATCATGGCTGATCATCCACAATCAATAACCCGTGCCTGCCTTGTCTCCATATCCCTTGATTCTGCTAGCCACTCGAGCTCTATCTAACTCTCTTTTAAATTATTCCAGTGAATTGGCCTCCACTGCCTTCTGTGGCAGAGAATTCCACAAATTCACAACTCTTTGGGTGAAAAAGTTTTTTCTCAGTTCAGTTTTAAATGGTCTCCCCTTTATTCTTAGACTGTGGCCCCTGTTTCTGGACTCCCCCAATATTGGGAACATTTTTCCTGCATCTGGCTTGTCCAGTCCTTATTATAATTTTATACATCTCTATAAGATTCCCTCTCATCCTTCTAAACTCCAGTGAATACAAGCCCAGTCTTTCCAATCTTTCCTCATATGACAGTCCTGCCATCCCGGGGATTAACCTCGTGAACCTATGCTGCACTGCCTCAATAGCAAGGACGTCCTTCCTCAAATTAGGAGACCAAAACTGCACACAATACTCCAGATGTGGTCTCACCAGGGCCCTGTACGACTGCAGAAGTATGATTGCAATACAGAAACAATTCATAACAGGTATAAAAGCACTTTTAATCATGCTGTTAACAGTTGGAAAGCTGTAAATCTGAAATTAAAAAATGAAAAATCTGGACATACTCAGCATGCCAGGTAGTATAGGAGGAAAGAGAAATTGAGTTAGTGTTTCATGTGAAAAACCCTTTGTCAGAATTGAGTGAGAAAGCTTGTTACTGAATTTTTCCCATTTTACACAAACCAACAGTTGACACTACAACCAGGTCTGGTGGCAGAACTTCAGACTTTTCAGTTTACAAACAAAAATGTTTGAGGAAGGGTACTAATGTCTCAGCAACCTCAAAAATGTCTCAGCAACCACAAAAATGTTTGAGGAAGAGTACTAATGTCTCAGCAACTTCAAAAATTATCTTGCCTCACCTCCATCTTAAATGGATAACCTCTTATTTTTAAACATCGACCCTTAGTTCAAGATTCTCTACATAGGAAACATCCTCTCCAAAGATAGACACAAAATACTGGAGTAACTCAGCGGGTCAGGCATCACCTCTTGAGAAAATGGATACGTGACGTTTTGGATTGAGACCCTTCTTCAGACATACAGAAAGAAGTAGGGGGAGCGGGTCAGAGTCACAAAGTGACACAGCTTAGAAACAGGCCCTTCAGCCCAACGTGTCCCAGCTACACGAGTCCCACCTGTCCGTGTTTGGTCCATATCCCTCCAAACCTGTCCTACCATGTACCTGTCTAACTGTTTCTTAAACGATGGGATAGTCCCAGCCTCATCTACCTCCTCTGGCAGCTTGTTCCATACACCCACCACCCTCTGTGGGAAAAAGCTACCCATCTGATTCATATTAAATCTTTTCCCCTTCACCTTTAACCTATGTCCTCCGGTCCTTGGTTCCCCTACTCTGGGCAAGAGACTCTGCATCTACCCGATCTATTCCTCTCATGATTTTATACACCTCTATAAGCTCACCGCATCCTCCTGCGCTCCAAGTAATAGCAACCCAGCCTACTCAACCTCTCCCTGTAGCTCACAACCTCTAGTCCTGGCAACATCCTTGTAAATCTTCTCTGCACCCTTTCCAGCTTGACAACATCTTTCTTATAACATGGAGCCCAGACTGAACACAATACTCTGAATGCGGCCTCACCAACATTTTATACAACTGCAACATGACCTCCCAACTTCTCTACTCAATACTCTGACTGATGACGGCTAATGTGCCAAAAGCCTTTTTGACCACCTTATCTACCTGTGACTCGACATTCAAGGAACCATGCACCTGTACTCCTAGATCCCTCTGCTCTACAACACTCCCCAGAGGCCTACCGTTCACTGTGTCAGTCCTGCCCATGTTAGACTTCCAAAATTCAACACCTCATATTTCTCTGTATTAAATTCCATCAACCATTCCTCTGCCCACCTGGCCAATCGATCCAGATCCTGTTGCATTTTTTCACAACCATCTTCATTATCTGCAAAACTACCCACTTTTGTATCATCAGCAAACTTGCTAATCTTGCCATGTATGTTCTCATCCAAATCATTGATGTAGATGACAAACAGTAACAGGCCCAGCACCGAACCCTGAGGCACACCTCTAGTCACAGGCCTCCAGTCTGAGAAGCAAACTTCCACCATCACCCTCTGCTTCCTTCCATGAAGCCAATTTTCTATCCATTCAGCTCTCTCCTTGGATCCGATGCAATCTGGCCTTCCAGAGCAGCCTACCATGAGGAACCTTGTCGAATGCTTTGCTGAAGTCCATGTACACAACATCTACAGTTGTGTAGGAAAATAACTGCAGATGCTGGTACAAATCGAAGGTATCACAAAATGCTGGAGTAACTCTGAAGAACAATCTTAACCCAAAACGTCACCCATTCCTTCTCTCCAAGATGCTGCCTGACCTGCTGAGTTACTCCAGCATTTTGTGATACCTACACAACATCTACAGATCTGCTCTCATCAACCTTTTTGGTCACATCTTCAAAAAACTGTGTGGTTTATCCTGTCTTTTTGCTACTTTTTTTGCCTGCTTTGCTTGCTACAATCAGTCTGACGAAGGGTCCCGACCCAGAACGTCACCTATACATTTTCTCCAGAGATGCTGCCTGACCAGCTGAGTTACTCCAGCATTTTCGGTCTAGCTTTGGTATAAACCAGCATCTGCAGATCCTTGTTAAAACATCCTCTCCACATTGACGAAATATTTGAATCGAGTACTCACTCAGTTTTCTATTGACAATGGACACTCTTGGTCTGTCCAACCAAGGCATCATTCCCATTCAGTCTAATA
Organism: Rhinoraja longicauda; assembly: GCF_053455715.1. Classification (NCBI taxonomy): domain Eukaryota; kingdom Metazoa; phylum Chordata; class Chondrichthyes; order Rajiformes; family Arhynchobatidae; genus Rhinoraja; species Rhinoraja longicauda. The sequence goes on along the minus strand of NC_135961.1, from coordinate 534,207 downwards.
AAGCTCCCTGAACTGCTTCCAACACATCTTTTCTTAATTAAGGAGATCATTACATGCCAGTCAAGGTGCCGTTTATATCTGAGGAATAACCCAGTTTTTAATTACCTTTTTAATTAACAGTAACATTCTGTAACTTTCCAACCTGACTAAGATATCTGCAATATTGCATTTTATGAATCATTCCTAGGATATCCACATTCCTCAGCATCTCTGAACTTGCCATCATTTAAATAAGTCAAAAGGAAGTGCAGATGTGTAAGAAGGAACTGCAGATGGTGGCTTACACCAAAGACAGACACAAAGAGAAAAAAAAGTCTAATTTAAATGATGGACACGAAGTGCCAGAGCAACTCAACGGGTTAGGCAGCATCTCTGGAGAACAGATACAGGTGACATTTTGGGTTGCAATACTTCTTCAGCAGTCTGAAGGTTTCCAACCTGAAACGTCACCTGTTCCTTTTTTCCAGAGACGTTCCCTAACCCGTTGAGTTGCTCTGGCACTTCGTGTCTATCATTTAAATTAGACTTTTTTTTCTTCCTTAATATACAATTTCACATTTTCTCACACACCGATCAGCCAAAACATTATGACCACTGACAGGCGAAGTGAATAACATTGATTATCTTGCTACAATGGCACCTGTCAAGGGGTGGCATATATTGGGCAGCAAGTGAACAGTCAGTTCTTGAAGTTGATGTGTTGGATGCAGGAGAAATGGGCAGGAGTAAAGACCTGAGCGACTTTGACAAGGGCCAAATTGTTATGGCCAGATGACTGGGTCAGAGCATCTCTGAAACGGCAAGGCTTGTGGGGTGCTCCCGGTCAGCAGTGGTGAGTACCTTCCGACAGTGGTCCGAGGAGGGACAAACCACAAACCGACGACAGACAGGGTGTTGGGCGCCCAAGGCTCATCAATGCGCGAGGGCAACGAAGGCTATCCCGTCTGGTCCGAACCAACAGAAGGTCGACTGTGGCACAAGTCACAGAAAATGTTAATGGTGGTCACGGGAGGAATGTGTCACAATACACAGTGCATCGCACCCTGCTGCATATGGGGCTGCACACGGAGGACCAACAGCATATTAGGCAGTTGGTCATAATGTTTTGGCTCATCAGGTGATAATGTTTTGGTTGATCGGTGTATATTCTATTGACCAGATCTGTGCCCACTCATTTAACCTATTTATCTCCCTTGGCAACTTCCTTGTCCTCTTGACAACTTGTTTCGCTTTCTTTTGTTGCTGACACAATTTAGCAGACATACCTTTAAGTCTGGAAATTCAAGGATTTTATGTAAATTGTAATGTTGAGACCTTGGCATAAATTCCATGCCTCACCACCTTGTATATGTCACCAATCAGAAAATTATACTCCCCTCATTTTTTTTATACCTATAAATTCATGTTGTTAAATATTAATGCAAAGAAAATTAGTAAAAAAAACTAAGAAACAATTGGGACACAAGAACTGCAGATGTTGGAATCTTGAGCAAAGTACAAAGTGCTGGAGCAATTCAGCGGGTCAGACAGCATCTGTAAGGAGATGGATAGAGACCCTTGGGTATTTGAAAATTGTGTTTCCAAATTAAATCAATGCAATGTTAAGGATCTTACTTACTCAAAGAGATCTCTGGTTAGCAAACCTGGAAGATCATACTCTACAGGTAGCTCGTAGCTGTGCCACAAGACAGCAGCTACACAGTGCAGGTGAGACGGCGATGGCATCAGGAGGCCATATTCACGCGTTATGTTCTCAGTATTCACAGCAGCAACGTGACCACTTCTCTTCAGTGCAGCTACTCCAGCAGAGTCATAAACCCATTTTAACAATGCCTGAATCCTGAAATGGAAAGATACATGTCAGCTCAGTGAACATTATAACACTAATTCAATACAGATAGAAACATAGAAAATAGGTGCAGGAGGAGGCCATTTGTGATCATGGCTGATCATTCATTGTGATCATGGCTGATCATCCACAATCAGTAACCCGTGCCTGCCTTCTCCCCATATCCCTTGATTCCTCTAGCCCCTAGAGCTCTATCTAACTCTCTTTTAAATTCATCCAGTGAATTGACCTCCACTGCCTTCTGTGGCAGAGAATTCCACAAATTCACAACTCTCTGGGTGAAAAAGTTTTTTCCCACCTGTTTTAAATGGCCTCCCGTTTATTCTTAGACTGTGGCCCCTGGTTCTGGACTCCCCCAACATTGGGAACATTTTTCCTGCATCTAGCTTGTCCAGTCCTTTTATAATTTTATACGTCTCTATAAGATCCCCTCTCATCCTTCTAAGCTCCAGTGAATACAATAGCTTTTTAAAAAAGCTGTAAACTGAAGAACACAAGGATTTCCACCATTAAATCACAAACTCTCTATTTATTGCTCAACTGACAATTGTATCCACACATGAATTCAGGTCAAGTTCCAACTTGACATAGGATAATACGTCAATGGCGCCCAGGCCACTCTTTGTGTGTTGGTCACAGAAGTGGACCTGCAATCACGCATTACAATTGTTTCACTCTTTTAAACCCCCCCCGAACAGCAGCATTTCTTACTTTAACTATGCTAGGGAACGGGCCTGAGCTACGATCTATCTCACTGGAGACCCTCGGACTATCTTTACTCAGACATTACTGGACTTTGTCTTGCACTAAACGTTATTCCATTTACCATGTATCTCGACACTGTGGATGACTCGATTGTTGATTATGTATAATCTTTCCACTGACTGGTTAGCACGCAACTAAAGCTTTTCACTGTACCCTCGGTACACGTGACAATAAACTAAACCAAACTAAACATGAACCTGATCAATAACTCCTGGGCAAGCAATTGGAAGAGGAAAATTGCAGCTGGTAGAGCTGCTGCCTCACAGCGCCAGAGACCCGGGTTCGATCCTGACCTCAGGTGTATGTGTGGCATTTCTATGTTCTCCCTGTGACCGTGTGGGTTTCTTCAGGGTGCTCCAGTTTCCTCCGACATCCCAAAGACATTTGAAGGTTAACAGGCCTCTCTAAATTGACCCAAGTGTGTAGGGAGTGTCATATAGAGTCAGAGTGATACAATGTGGAAACAGGCCCTTCAGTCCAACTTGCCCACACCGGCCAACATGTCCCAGCTACACTAGTCCCACCTGGTCCATATCCCTCCAAGCGTGTCCTATCCATGCACCTGTCTGTTTCTTAAATGTTGGGATAGTCCCAGCCTCAACTATCTCCTCTGGCAGTTTGTTCCCCCTCAGATTCCTATGAAATCTTTTCCCCTTCACCTTAAACTTGTGTCCTCTTGTCCTCGATTCACCTACTCTGGACAAGAGCCTCTGTGCATCTACCCAATCTATTCCTCTCATGATTTTATACACCTCAATACGATTACCCCTGATCCTTCTGCAGTCCAAGGAATAGTCCCAGCATACTCAACACCACCTTATAGCTCAGACCTTCTAGCCCTGGCAACATCCTTGTAAATCTTCTCTGTACCCTTTCCAGCTTGAAAACATCTTTCCTATAACATGGTGCCCAGAACTGAACACAATACTCTGAATGTGGCCTCACCAACGTCTTATACAGCTGCAACATGACGTCCCAACTTCTACACTGATAAGGGCCAATGTACCAAAAGCCTTATTGACCACCCTCTCTACCTGTGGCTCCACCTTCAAGGAACCATGTACCTGCATTCCTAGATCCCTCTGCTCTACAACACTTCCCAGTGCCCTACCATCCACAGTATAGGTCCTGCCTATGCTAGACTCCTGAAAATGCAACACCTTCCTACACACAACACCTGAGTGGATGAGAAACGAAGGGTGACACAGGATGTACTGGAGGACAGAGGATCTAGGGGGGTAGAGGAACTGAAAGACATTTTCATTAGGCGAGAAATAGTATTGGGTAGACTAATGGGACTGAAGCATGATAAATCTCCTGGGCCTGATGGTCTGCATACCAGGTGTAGATCCATGTCTGGGTTTACTGTTGTGCATCCGGTCCATAATCCAGGCCGGGTTTTATCCTGGTGTTAGTTAGGAGACTATCCTGAGAGCTAGAGGTAACGGTAGCCAGCATCTGTACTGCTAATGATCTGCTAATAAAGGACTTATATACACCGGAGTGCCTCTGAATGTACCCACTCACAAACATGGTGTCAGAAGTGGCCGTAATTTAGCTTTTTGAGTCACCACCATTTGTTTCCTCAAGACTTTTGACGTCTCTAACCATGGCTGAATCTTTTCGGATGCCTGATCTACTTGTCTTCGACAGCAACATCGGTGAACGTTGGCACACCTTCAAGGAAGATTACGATGTATTCATGGCTGCTGCACACCACGACAAGACTCCACGTGTACAAGCATCCATTCTCCTCAATCTAGCAGGTTTGGAAGCAATCCGTCGGGCGAGACTGTTTGTTTATGCTGAGGCTGTGCTGGATGCGGCTGGTGTGGTTGTCACACCTGCCCAGACGATTCATCACCTTGTGTGCCTTAAGAATAAATTTCCACAGCTGTGTGATCCACAGACTAACCTTATCATGGAACAGCACAAATTCTTTGCATGTGCCCAGAAACCGGGTGAACCGGTTGAAGCCTATATAAACTCTTTGAAACATGCTGCGTCGAGTTGCAGATTTGGTGACCACTGTGATGAACTCACTAGAGACAGGCTGGTGTGTGGTATCACTAATGACAAATTGAGAAGGGACCTTCTGCATGATTGCAATTTGACTCTAGCTAAAGCGATCAGCACCTGTCGGATTTATGAATTGACGCAAAATCTTTTGAGTGCCGTGCCTCAGCCTGTTTTCCACATTGACTCAACAGAACCATATATCAGAAAGGAACGTCGATCGTTCAAAGTGACACAAGCCCAGCCTGGCAGGTCTGGCATAAGATTTGTTAATGATTGCACTAATTGTGGTTATTCTCATATAGCCAAACAGGAGAACTGCCTGGCTTTTGGACAGATTTGTCATGGGTGCAAACGAAGAAATAATTTCTGGAAATGCTGCAGAAGTTCCAATACGATTGAGACAAAACAAGCTGTACATTGGATACACGACTTATCTGATAGTGATACGGTAAACTTTCCAGAGAGTATGCCTTCAGTGGATGGACGCAGCCCTCCAAGAGGAAGAACGAGGTGCTTCCTCTTGGAGTGGTGGAGCTACAGTGCCACTTGGCGGCACAATCGTACAATTTGCAATTCTCCGTCGTTGATCGCACAGTCGTGCCTCTCCTTGGCATGTATCGACATGGGACTGGTTTCATTCGGCAAGGCCGTGCATCAACTCGCGCCAGTCCCAGACTCCACACGATGTCCAGACTCCAAAAATTGTCCCTAGTGTGTGTAGGATAGTGTTAATGTGCGGGGATCGCTGGGCGGCGCGGACTTGGTGGGCCGAAAAGGCCTGTTTCCGCGCTGTATATATATGATATGATATGATATGATGTGATGTATCCTCGCGGACTACAAGGGTTTCTTCAGCGACGAACTGGACAGGCTGCCTGTCACATACTCAATGACTATTGACCCGGATGTGAGACCCGTGGTCCGCCCCTGCTCAACGCATCCCAGTCGCCATGCGAGACCAGGTTAAGGCAGAGCTCGACAGGATGGAAGCTCTGGGAGTTACTACTCCTGTTACGGAGCCCATCGACTGGGTGTCCTTGATGATGGCCGCCACCAAGAAGAACAAGCAGGAGATACGTATATGAATCAATCCGAGGGATTTAAACACTGCACTCAAGCGACCTCATCACGGGATGCGCACCGTGGAGGAGGTGGCCGCACACATGGGCACGGCGACAGTGTTCGCCATTCTCAACGCCAAGACCTCGTTCTGGCAAATTCCCCTGGACCACAAATCATCTCTGCTCACTACTTTCAGCATATCCTTCGGACAGTACAGACTCTTGCAGATGCCGTTCGGTATGAAGTGTTTCAACGCTCTATGGAGCAGCTCCTCGACAGATACCCCTGTGCGATTGTTGTCGATGACATTATCATGGCGGGTAAGGACGTGCAGGAGCACGATGTTAACTTAAGGAAGGTACTCAATCGTGCCAGGGAGGTACATTTGAAACTCAACCCCAACAAGTGCAGGTTCTGTGTCAACAAGGTGAACTATGTGGGACATGTTTTCAACAGAGAGGGCCTCAAGATTTATACTGAGAAGACAGCAGCCATCAGTGAGATGGCAGTATTGACTGACGTCACCAGCCTGCTGAGGTTCCTGGGCATGGTGAACTATCTTGACAAGTTTATTCCTCACTTTAGCGAACTCTCCGCTCCACTGCGACAGCTTATTCACAAAGACATTGCATGGACATGGCTTGAGCAACAACAGTGACCTTTTGACGCTCTCAGACACCTGATGTCGTGTCCTCCCACCCTGGCATATTTTGACGTCAAACGACCAGTTACGCTGACCTGTGACGCACCCCAGTACGGCCTCGGCGCTGCGTGCCTGCAGGATGGCCAGCCCATTGCTTATTCCTCAAGGACCATTCCTCAAGGCGTGGAGACTCGCTACGCACAAATCGAGAAAGAACTGTTGGCGGTTGTCTTTGCATGTGAAAGGTTCAATGACTACATTTTCGGCAAGACTGCCATTGTGGAGACTGATCACCAACCACTGATTTCCACACTGAACAAACCACTCCATGCTGCCCCGGTGAGACTGCGAGGATGTTGCTGCGTCTCCAAAAATACCACATGACACTCATTTACAAAGCCGGCAAGGACATGCACCTGGCCGACACCCTGTCCCGTGCGCCCAGGATGACCTACAACCAGCACGCTGCCGAGAAGGATTGTTTTGACGTAATGATGGTCGATCATCTCCCCTGGTCTTGTCTGGACATGTTAGTGGCACACACGGCAGAGCACGACACTTTGCAGTCACTCGCGTCCGTCATTCGACACGGCGTGCCGGGCAAGTTGCATATGTTACCACTCTCTGTACAACCGTACTTCCCCGTTAGAGATGAGCTGGTTATCGAGAACGGGGTCATTATGAAAGGCCACAAAGCAGTGATCCCTGCCTCACTACGGCAGCAGCACTTCGACGCAATACATAGGGGCCACCCTGGCGCTGAGGCAACGGTTCAGCGGGCGAAAAGTATGTGTTTCTGGCCTGCTATGTCTGACTACGTGCACCAGAGGGTGCAATCATGTGCTGTATGTAACAGCTTGGCCCCACATCAGCAAAGAGAACCACTTTTGCTGCACCCGGTTCCTGATTTACCCTGGTCCTCTGTGGCCACTGACATTTTTGAGTGGCGTGGCAATCAATATCTGGTCCTGGTGGATTCCTATTCCGGGTGGTTTGAGATCGATTTGCTCCGCACAATTTCCTCAGCGGCGATAATTCAAAAACTGGCAAGACATTTCTCGGTCCATGGGTCTCCTCACACCCTCATGTCGGATAATGCCGGTCAATTTACCAGTCAGTGTTTCAAGGTCTATGCTACAAGTCACCAGCAGCCTGGAGTATCCACAGTCGAACGGGCTAGCCGAGAGAGCTGTCGTAATGCCAAACAGGTCATGGAGCAATCCAGAGGAGCCGGGTCCGATGTATTCCTGGACCTCCTCAATCTCCGTAACGTTTCACGTGACCCGGTGTTGGGTTCGCCGGGCCAACATTTAATGTCCAGACAAACTCGTACCACCCTTCCTGTTGCAAGACACCTGCTGCAGCCCCGTGTTCACGAGCCCCAATCTGTTCAGACTCAGCTGCAACATAAATGGCAGATCCAGAAGGCGTATTATGACAGGTCTAACCGTCCTCTCCAGCCTCTGTTGGAGGATCAGATCTGGGTCTGCAGACCCAGAAGGGTCATGATCGTCTGGGTGCAGTTAGCGGGACCTGCCAGGAGCCACGGTCCTAACAGAAATCACCTTCTACTGGTTAATGAGCCGGTGCCATCTCGGCAGCGTCCGCATGGCTACACGGAGGTCGCAGATGGCAGGTTACAGACCGATGGAGGCCAGGCGTCGGCAGACCACAAGCTGGTCTTTTTACCAACAAAAGAGCCGATGACGGAATCACCCATAAAATCGCCGATAGTCACCCGTGACGTCACCGGTGCAGTCTCCTGTGCAAAAGGCTGTTGTGAGACCAGTGCCGTTTGAACCACCTCCTACGGTGCTGCCACCTACAATGGGTACAGCGGAGGGCCTGTATCGTACTCGTGCAGGACCGGTCTGTAAGCCCAATCCCAAGTACCAAGACTGTGGCTAGACACTTGCTATGGACTCTGATTAATTACGGTCCTTACCGTTCCCTTTCATTTATCTTACTCAATTTGTATCCTCCTCTGCTTAGCGTTTGTCGTAGTTGCTGTTTTCATCCCTTATATTAGGATGTTGGTAGGCCGTCGTTTTTTTCATATTGTAGTGGCTTTATATACTCTTATCTAGTTTGGGGGGCTTATGCTTAAGAAGGAGGATGTAGATCCATGTCTGGTTTTACTGTTGTGCATCTGGTCCATAATCCAGGCCGGGTTTTGTACTGCGTTATCTTGGTGTTAGTTAGGAGACTATCCTAAGAGCTGGAGGTAACGGTATCCAGCATCTGTACTGCCAATGATCTGTTAATAAAGGACTTATGTACGCCGGAGTGCCTCTGAATATACCCACTCACAAACACCAGGGTCCTCAGGGAGAGAGCATGGGGAGAGAAGGAACGGGCGACGCTTCGGGTCAAGACTCTTCCTCAGACTGATGTCAGGGGGGCAGGACAAAGGAAGGATATAGGTGGAGACAGGAAGATAGAGGGAGAACTGGGAAGGGGGAGGGGAAGAGGAACTATCTAAAGTTGGAGAAGTCAATGTTCATACCGCTGGGCTGCAAGCTGCCCAAGCGAAATATGAGGTGCTGTTCCTCCAATTTCTGGTGGGCCTCACTATGGCACTGGAGCTGCGGGATATCGAGAAGACCCTAGTGAGAGCCTCATCTATAATGGAAGAGGGGAAGCCCCGTTTCCTGAAGAATGAGGACATCTCTGATGCCCTAGTGTGAAACACCTCATCCCGGGCGCAGATGCGGCATAGATGGAGGAATTGGGAGTAGGGGATAGACTTTTTGCAGGAGACAGAGTGGGAAGAAGTGTAGTCCAGATAGCTGTGCGAGTCAGTGGGTTTATAGCAGATGTCAGTCACTAGTCTGTCTCCTGTGATGGAGATGGCGAGGTCCAGAAACCGGAGGGAGATGTCGGAGATAGTCCAAGTATATTTAAGAGTCTGAAGAAAGGTCTCGACCCGAAATGTCACCCTTTCCTTCTCTCCTGAGAAGCTGCCTGACCTGCTGAGTTACTCCAGCATTTTGTGAAATAAAGGGTCCTCAGGGAGGTGGCTCTAGAAGTAGTGGACGTATTGGTGACCATTTTCCAATGTTCAATAGATTCAGGATCAGTTCCTGTGGATTGGAGGATAGCTAATGTTATCCCACTTTTCAAGAAAGGAGCGAGAGAGAAAACGGGGAATTACAGACCAGTTAGCCTGACCGGTGGTGGGAAAGATGCTGGAGTCAATTATTAAAGAGGTAATAACGGTGCATTTGGATAGCAGTAAAAGGATGTGCAAGTCAGCATGGGTTTATGAAAGGGAAATCATACTTGACTAATCTTCTGGAATTTTTTGAGGATGTGACAAGTAAAATGGATGAAGGGGAGCCAGTGGATGTACTGTATCTAGACTTTCAGAAAGCCTTTGATAAGGTCCCGCATGGGAGATTGGTGGCTAAAATTAGAGCACATGGTATTGGGGGTAGGGTGTTGACATGGATAGAAAATCGGTTGGCAGAGAGGAAGCAAAGAGTAGGAGTAAACGGGTCCTTTTCAGAATATCAGGGAGTGGCGAGTGGAGTGCCGCAAGGCTCGGTGTTGGGGCCGCAACTGTTTACCATATATAGTAATGATTTGGAAGAGGGAATTAGAAGCAACACTAGCAAGTTTGCAGATGACACAAAGCTGGGTGGCAGTGTAAACTGTGAAGAGGATGTTAGGAGGTTGCAGGGTGACCTGGACAGGTTGAGTGAGTGGGCAGATGCATGGCAGATGCAGTATAATATAGATAAATGTGAGGTTATCCACTTTGGCGGCAAAAACAAGTAGGCAGATTATTAACTCAATGGAGTTAGGTTAGGTAAGGGGGAGGTACAGCGAGACCTGGGTGTCCTTGTACACCAGTCACTGAAAGTTGGCGTGCAGGTACAGCAGGCAGTGAAGAAAGCTAATGGAATGTTGGGCTTCATAACAAGAGGATTTCAGTCTAGAAGTAAAGAGGTTCTTCTGCAATTGTATAGGGCCCTGGTAAGACCACATCTCAAGTATTGTGTACAGTTTTGGTCTCCTAATTTGAGGAAGGACATCCTTGTAATTGAGGCAGTGCAGCGTAGGTTCACGAGATTGATCCCTGGGATGGCAGGACTGTCATATGAGGAAAGATTGAAAAGACTAGGCTTGTATTCACTGGAGTTTACAAGGATGAGGGGATCTTATAGAAACATATAAAATTATAAAAGGACTGGACAAGCTCGATGCAGGAAAAACGTTCCCAATGTTGGGCGAGTCCAGAACCAGGGGCTACAGTCCTAGAATAAAGGGGAGGCTATTTAAAACTGAGGTGAGAAAAAACTTTTTCACCCAGAGAGTTGAATTTGTGGAATTCTCTGCCACAGAGGGCAGTGGAAACCAAATCACTGGATGGATTTAAGAGAGAGTTAGATAGAGCTCTAGAGGCTAGTGGAATCAAGGAATATGGGGAGAAGGCAGGCACAGGTTATTGATTGGGGACGATCAGCCATGATCACAATGAATGGTGGTGCTGGCTCGAAGGGCCTACTCCTGCACCTATTTTCTATGTTTCTATGACATTGAATTAGTGTGAACAGGTTATCGATGGTCGGCCTAGACTCGATGGGCCAAAAGGTTTGTTTCCATGCTTTATCGCTAAACTAAAATAATCTCTGGCAAAATCAGTACGGTCCCGTAACTCTTGGACACAGTTGTTGGAAAAGACCTTGGTGTCTGTCTCAGATGATTCAATCTAAAACAATAGTGCATTATTTCAAAAACCAAGCTCACGGGTAGAAGCAGGGAGAGTCCAGGCAGCAACAACACCCATCCTCGTGCTCCTGCTCCTTTTGGCTTTACATGAATAAATTAAAGCTCCTTTTTGATTTATTTTCTCTCTCCTACTGGTAAAATTGCATAGGCTCCCTAGGCTAAATCTCAAAATCTTGTCTGCTTCATATAAACCAAACCAGCATCAAAAATGTTCCGTAACACACCAGCACTGCAAAGCAGCCACAGCCAGATATAAAAACAGCTTTTTTCTGCGAATCATAGCTTTACTCAATAACCAAAAGTCTGTCGTCTCTTTTTGCTCTGGTTTATTTCACTCACATGTTTAAACTGTAATATTGTATTCTTAATGTTTTAATGTTTTGTGCTTATTCTTAATTGTTTACTGCATGTTGGTGTTGTTACATGCGAGCGGAGCACCAAGGCACATTCCTTGTATGTGTACATGCTGGGCCAATAAACTTATTCATTATTCATTTATTCATTCACTCCTCTGCTGCCAACAAAAGCCCCTTTGCCAAGGCCAGCAGCTGCAAAACAGGCATCAGTAGGATGCTACCGCAATGCAAACTACTGCCTGTCCCCAAGTTGTTTTTGAAGTGCATATTTAAATTAATTCACGTTTTCAATTAACTTCATTCATTAAAATCTTAATGTACTTGAGAATCCACTAATGATCACTGAGCCTGACAAGATGGTACAAAAGATTACTCATTGTTAACTTATACTGACCACACACAGGATACTTAATTGGTTATTTTACAATCGGGCACTAAGAAATCTCACCTGGAAAAGCTGCTGTGGAGTGTTTACATAGCAGTAAAATGGCAGTAAAAAGACACATCCACTACATGGCCATTTTTGGTGAGATAAATTATCCTTAACAAATTTTGCCTGTTGCAGAAAGGCATGGCTTAGACTATTATAAATTAAAATTTCCCAAAGAATAACTTAAAAAGTTAAGCAGATCTTTACATCAAGATTCTACAACAAGATGCATTACCTGTCTTTAGTACCAGGATCCTGCGTTGTTCCAAGCTGATACAAGATGTCAATTGTTGAATCAGAAGAAAGACCATTTAGTCGCCCAAAAAGCAAAGGACTGTTTAAATCTGGTTGGACAAAAAGTTTAAGCATGATCAGTTATTTTGGGAAATTAAAGAGGAGCATGTGAAAAATAGTGACCATAACCATCTTCCCAACATGTCTCCCGAATAAATATTATATTTCGTATTTAATGGTGACCATATGAAATTCCTCATGAAATCTATTTCAGAATAAGAATCAGCCAATTTACTTGTCATTCTGCCATGAACAACAATTATAAATCTACGCCCATTTTGCTTCTTATGGCTGTTAATCAAATGAGGCACTTGCCGACCTGCTGTTAACAAATCTAATATTAGCACATTGAAAAAATATAGTTGTCCAACCTTCCCTTCATCTGCGTTTTGATAAACCTCACCCATTCCTTCTCTCCACAGATGCTGCCTGACCCGCTGAGTTACTCCAGCATTTTGTGTCTACCTTCGATTTAAACCAGCATCTGCAGTTTCCTTTCCTACACATTTTAGTTGATTAACTGAAAAGCTGACCATTTCCCCACGTTTCACAGAATCATAGGACAGCACTGAGGCCTCCTCATCCTTGCCAATTAGCTTGCGTATCTACGCTGTTCACATTAGCCCGTGTTAGCCTTGTATCTTACATATTTTCTATCCATGCCTGTCCAAAAGCCTTAAGAAAGGTTATAGTTGTATCTCAATTTACCATCTCCTCCAGCAGCAAGCTCTAAATAACCACATTATAACTGCATGAAAAGTGTACCCCTCAAATCTTTCTCCTCTCTCATAGTAAACCTAGGCCCTCTGTTTCTACACTCACCTGCCCTACAATAAAGGACTCTACACCGATCAGCCAAAACATTATGACCTGATAAGCCAAAACATTATGACCACTTGCCTAATATGCTGTTGGTCCTCCGTGTGCAGCCCCATACACAGCAGGGTGCGATACACTGTGTATTGTGACACATTCCTCCCGTGACCACCATTAATATTTTCTGTGACTTGTGCCACAATCGACCTTCTGTCGGTTCGGACCAGACGGGATAGCCTTCGTTGCCCTCGCGCATCGATGAGCCTTGGGCGCCCAACACCCTGTCGCCGGTTTGTGGTTTGTCCCTCCTCGGACCACTGTCGGTAGGTACTCACCACTGCTGACCGGGAGCACCCCACAAGCCTTGCCGTTTCAGAGATGCTCTGACCCGGTCGTCTGGCCATAACAATATGGCCCTTGTCAAAGTCGCTCAGGTCTTTACTCCTGCCCATTTCTCCTGCATCCAATACATCAACTTCAAGAACTGACTGTTCACTTGCTGTCTAATATATCCCACCCCTTGACAGGTGCCATTGTAACAAGATAATCAATGTTATTCACTTCGCCTGTCAGTTTTGTTTTGGCTCATCGGTGTATCTATCCTATGTCCCCCATAAATTTATTAATATCTAAGGTCACCTCCAGCCCCCCCTGGCCCAGCTTATACATTTTCCTATTATAACAACAGTCCTCCTTTCCAGGCGGTGAATCTCTTTTGACCTCTTTCTTTTGCTCCGACAACCTTCTTACTGTGTGGCAACCAGAACTGTACACAATACCCCTATTGCTGCCTAGCTGATTTTTTTGGTACATATTTTTGCAAAATAACATCCCACCCATTGTGTCGTCTTCACTCCCCTATTTACCCATGTTGCTACTTTGAGCAAATTATGGACATGCACCACGTTCCCTCTGTATATCAACGCTAAGGTCATTGCCATTTATTCCACAGGTCCTACCAGAATTTGAATCCCAAAAGTGCATTACATACTTGTCTGGATGAACTCTATCAGCCACCAACAGAGCCAACTTGCCAATCCATTTCCGATTGTATCCCGACACTCTCTACAACTCCACCTATTTCTGTATCATCTGCAAATTTAGTAATCCAACTACATTCTCATCCAAGGCAATAACATAGTATAAACAAAAGTTCAAGCACTGATTCCTGCAGTACAGTACTTGTTACAGACTTCCAGTTACAAAAACCTCATCCACTGGTACACTCTGCATCCTATTATCCAGTTTGTCAACACAGCTCAGATCCCTTGTGCCTTACCCTCTGGACCAGCCTACCTACCATGCAGAACCTTGTCAAAGACCTTACTCAAGTCCACGTCTATAGCTCTGCCGTCACCCATTTTCTTTGTTACCACAGTTTCACGCTGAGTAACATTTCTTACCTGTTGGGTCAGTGCCTGAAGCTGCACAATTCCTGAGAAGAATATCAATGAGCTTTAGGCCGATTCTGGTAGACTGCAACCCGATCTTCACCAAGACAGCTTCAATATTTGGTGAATGCATGCCGCAATAAGGTGACATGAGCAACGCGGCACAGGTCTGCAGTAGGTTAGCAGTAGGAGCTGCTGCACAGGCCATCATCGCCTCCAGCTCACTGATGTGGGTTAAGCAATGATGAAGAAGTCGCATCCATCCAATGCTGAAAACACAAGTGAACTCTTCTGTAATATTATCCAAGTTAAGTTTGAAAAGATTAGAGTCTATTTGTCCCTCTGCCCCGCTTAATATTTTCTATTCTCATTTCAAGCAACCACTTTACTCCTGCACATCTTTATTACTTGCTGGTAGTCCATCTGAAGAATTAAACTTTACCATGATTGTAGAATACTAAATTTACAAGTCATAAGGAATAGGAGTAGAATTAGGCCATCAAGTCTACTCTGCCATTCAATCCTGACTGATTATCTCTCCCTCCTAACCCCATTTTCCTGCCTTCTCCCCATAACATCTGACATTTCCACTAATCAAGAAATTTACCGGTTCCATCAGATTTCTGGATGTTTGGAGACACTTAGCTATGCAAAGTTGTAACATTTATTTCCAGCAATAATTCACTAAATTGACAGGCCATTTTAAATTACTGCAAAATATTAGAGCTGTATGCAACATTTTTGGCCATTTCTACATGCCTTAAAATAAGTAAATGTAAAAACTGACTTGAACTTGTTTATGCCATTATTATGCATTTCACAACTCTAACAAAAGCAGTGCTCATGGCTTATGCAGACCAGCCACATTCTGACTGCGGATTAACCGATGCTGCTTCTCTCCAATAAGCCCAGTCATGGTGGCGATGTGGCTCCATTACCAAATCACAGACCCATTTCTGCATCTCTCCTTCACAGCTATTCCTCCTTTGAGCCTTGTTCCATTCATCTTACAATCCCAATAGTATTTTGCTTTGGCAGCCTACAACCCAGCGGTATGAATATTGATTTCTCTCAGTTTAAGTAACCTTGCATCCCCCGTCTCCATACTTCCCCACCCACGGCATAACACCAGCTTCAAAGTCGTCTTGTTGAGTCTCATTGCCTGTAACGCGTTTTCACCTAGCACACACCCTGTTTCCTTTATCATCGTTACCTTTTTGTATATTTTTCATTCATTTGTTCTAAATCTCTCTACATCACCGTCTATATCTCTCATTTCACTTTCCCCTGACTGTCAGTCTGAAGAAGGGTCTCAACCTGAAACATCACCTATTCCTTTTCTCCAACTTTTTGTGTCCATCTTCTGTTCGATACTCGTTCTCTTAACACCCACCAAGCCTTTCCCTCCCCAACTGTCATGGTATTAATTAAGCAGACAATATTTTTTGTATATCTTACTGAGATGAGAAAAAACTTTTTCAACCCAGAGAGTTGTGAATTTGTGGAATTCTCTGCCACAGAGGGCAGTGGAGGCCAATTCACTGGATTAATTTTAAAAAGTTAGATAGAGCTCTAGGGGCTAGTGGAATCAAGGGTTATGGGGAGAAGGCAGGCACAGGTTACTGATTGTTGGATGATCAGCCATGATCACAATGAATGGCGGTGCTGGCTCGAAGGGCCAAATGGCCTCCTCCTGCACCTATTTTCTATGTTTCTATGTTTCTCCCTTTTTCTTTCTCAAACCACTCATCTGAGAAACTCCTCTTCCTTCAGATTTCAGCACAAGTATCAACTCGCCTTATTTATTTTCACTTCTTCAAATTTGAGTGAGCTCGTAAACCCATTCATTCACATGAACACTCCAGCCCAAATTCACATTTCCTACCACCTGCATTCCCCATATCCTTCTGCTGTTGGAGAAACATTCCTTGCAGCCAGTCTGAATACATGCTAACTCCCTTGAACTTTGGTACTCAGCTGAAGTCTACAACCTTACCTGGTTTTGGAAACTTGGTCCTCAGAAGGAAGAAAAGGGTTATTCACAGTTGCAGATGAAGTGCTGCCAAAGGCTGTAAGACCCAACAGTTTAATCTGGGACAGGCCTAGTGTGCTGGCGTCCCGTGGGCGATGCAGTCGGAGACAGACAGCTGACGCCACCTCAGCTTTGACCAGCTGCATTTTGATGTAAGTTAGCCCACTGGTAATAACTGGGGTAGAAAGGGGCAACATGTTCACTCCATCCGCACTGATCTCAACTGACACTGAAGAAGGACATGCTGCAAAAGAGAAAGTAGAATGTTTACTTTTAAACACCGAGCTAGCAGCACAATCTGTGATCTCAGTTACTCTGGGTCAAACACATTTCAAGTTAGAAGATTTCCAGCATGATACCAATATTTGATGGCCAAAAATGTACATCAGTTATTTCCTAAATTGTGTCATTCATTTGCAACTTTATCACCTCTCCAATGTGAGAAAATAACTTTTTTTTAGCCATCCATAGGTATGGCCATTATAGGTACTTTCCCTGTTACATCGTACAGCTATAGAGGGTGGAGAGGCAGAGGGCGGCACGGTGGCGCAGCGGTAGAGTTGCTGCCTTACAGCCAATGCAGCGCTGGAGACCCGGGTTCCATCCAAACTACGGGTGCTGTCTGTACGGAGTTTGTACGTTCTCCCCGTGACCTGCGTGGGTTTTCTCTGAGATCTTCGGTTTCCTCCCACACTCCAAAGACGTACAGGTTTGTAGGTTAATTGGCTTGGTAACTATAAAAATTGTCCCTAGTGGGTATAGGATAGTGTTAATGTGCGGGGATCGCTGGTCGGCGCGGACCCGGTGGGCCTGTTTCTGCGCTGTATCCCTAAACTAAACTACTAAAATTCCCAATAGATTTTCTATGGTTTAGCATTTTCCATCCCTTCTGAACCCCACTTGACGCAAGCTCGGATGCCACAAAAGCCGTGTTTTCAGATGAAAAAAGTGGTGTCACGTCATCTTGTCCCAGCCACAAGCCAAATCTCTCAGGTGATAAGCAGCAAAATAATCAACTGAGTTATCACCAAATCTCAATGAAAAAATATATTTACTGGCAAGAGATGCAAGGTGAGGCTGAATATGTATTTCTTTGAGTAACACTGCAGCAGGAAGATGGATCGTGAGGTCACACCACGCTTCTTCTGGTAGGAAAATATATGACCATGCTGCAGATCTAGCTCTACGGTGAGGTGGTGTAGCTTGAAGTAGTACTTCAGCTGGCTGTGCTGTTGGGCTACTGGATGTTATTGTACCTGTAAAGAATGGACAAAAAGAAATAAAATTTACAAAGATTTCACACATTGAACACGGTACACTTTAACACTGTCTGAAAGACTAGCAACAATACTGGAAACTGTTTTGGCCTATACCTTCAGTTTGTTAGTCCAAACACACAGAGTCATGGAATGATACAGCGTGGAAACAGGCTCTTTGGCCCAACTTGCCCACACTGGCCAACATGTCCCAGCTACAATAGTCCCACCTGCCCATGTTTGGCCCATATCCCTCCAAACCTGTCCTATCCATGTACATCTAACTGTTTCTTAAACATTGGTATAGTCACTGCCTCAACTACCTCCACTGGCAGCTTATCCCATACACACACCATGGTGAAGCATGGAGAATAGGTGCATAAGGAGGCCATTTGGCCCTTCGAGCCAACACCGCCATTCAATATGATCTTGGCTGATCATCCAAAATCAGACCCCTTTCCTGCTTTTTCCCCATATCCCTTGATTCTGTTGGCCCTAAGAGGTAATTCTAACTCTCAGATTCCTATTAAATATTTTCTCCTTCACTTTGAACCTATGTCCTGTGGTTCTTGATTTACCTACTCTGGCCATACGCCTTCACATACGATAAGAAACAAATAAATTCTACTCAGAGTCAGTGACATTTAAGTGAGGCATGACATACCCAATGGGGCAAAGTTATGGAGTCCCTCAGCGTTATCTGGTTCTGACGCCAGCACTCTTGCTTTCACGTTTCCATCGATGGTTTTCCCAGGGCCAGAATCCAGAAACTTCATGATAGTGGACACCATGCTCCTCGCAGTATTAACAATCGCTCGTGTACTCGTGACCATGTTATTGCAGATAAGTTGGACTCCCCCTAAAAAAGGAAAACATCGTTAATTAGGTTTAAAGATCTGAAGGACAGAATTCCATTCACCAACTGAAGAATTTGAAAAACTACTTGCATCAAACAGTAAAAAGTGTTCAGTGTTTTAGTCATACCTCCTGTAGGAGCCATTTTGCGTTTATTAGTTATTTTTGCATATTAATATTATTACCTTGTATCCTGCTGTAGCTTGGACACTATAGAGTTAATACGATGCTTACGTATGGGCTGGGCGGAGCTAGAGTGCGGGCCGTTGGGTACATGCTGGCTGTGTGTGAGTGGAGAGGGTGCTGACAGAGGTTCAGCCAAAGGCTCCGCCAAAAGATTCATTAGCCAAGATGTAATCGGTTGTAGATCTTATTGACAAGAAGATTAATACAGATTTCCACCGAAGTTATATCTGGCAGTTCGTATCAATCGCATAGACTGTGGTAACATATGAAATTTTACCTAGCAAATCAATAACGAGTTGATGACAAGAGATATGCCAATATGTTTACTGCGCCTTCAAATAAAGATGACTAACTATTCAATCGTCGAGAAGGCCTCTGTTAATCATTAGCTCGGGTCATAAGCTTATCATTTCACCCGATCTATGCAAGTGGCAGCTTGGGAGCTAATTGATAGACGAGAAGCTGGCCGCTACACCTCCTACCTCAAGGAATAAACCTCAACTTCGGAGGCAGATACAACAGTGGCACTTTAGAGGCACATATTTATATTGGGAATAGAGGGATATGGATCATGTCCATGCAGAAGGGATTAGTTGAATTTGACATAATCTCCAGACATCCATCGTAGACCCAAGGGCCTGTTTCTATGCTGTACTGTCGTTTGTTCCATGTGCTTACTGTGGGCTGCTCACTCAACACTAGTTACCCTAGATTACAAGTTTATGTGGCGGTTAAATGTACAAACCTCTGGCACAGGTCTGAAGGGAGCATCACAATCAATTCTTGCCACTGCATCAAGGCAAGATAAATGTTCTGGGAGAACTTCAGTGAACATTGATGAGATGTAGATTTTAATTAAATGAAATTATGACAATTTCTTCAAAGCCAATTGCATGTAACTGCTTAAGACGTATAAAATTTTAGATTTTTTAGATTTAGAGATACAGCGCAGGCCCTTCGGCCCACCAGGTCCGCGTCGCCCAGCGATCCCCGCACACTAACACTATCCTACACCACTAGGGACAATTTTTACATTTGCCCATCCAATTAACCTACAAACCTGTACGTCTTTGGAGTGTGGAAGGAAACCGAAGATCTCGGAGAAACCCCACGCAGGTCACGGGGAGAACGTACAAACTCCATACAGACGGCGCCCGTAGTCAGGATCGAACCCGAGTCTCCGGCGCTACATTCGCTGTAAGGCGGCAACTCTACCGCTGTGCCACCTTATAAAAGGACTGGGCAAGCTAGATGCAGGAATAATGTTCCCAATGTTGGGGGAGTTCAGAACCAGGAGCCACAGTCTAAGAATAAAGGGGAGGCCATTTAAAACTGAGGTGAAAAGAAACTTTTTCACCCAGAGAGTTGTGAATTTGTGGAATTCTCTGCCACAGAAGGCAGTGGAGGTCAATTCACTGGATTAATTTAAAAGAGAGTTAGATAGAACTCTTGGGGCTAGTGGAATCAAGGGATATGGGGACAAGTCAGGCACGGGTTACTGATTGTAGATGATTAGCCATGATCACAATGAATGGCGGTGCTGGCTCAAAGGGCCGAATGGCCTACTCCTGCACCTATTTTCTATGTTTCTATGTTAACTGAAACATTTAAGATGATTACGGATTAGATAGTATAGATAGAAGTGAATTCAGACCAAAAGGATGTCAGAAAGCAGCTAGTCAAAGAATTGTGGAAATCTAGAAATTAACCCTGAAAAAAAGTTTAAAATTAAACAACATTTATAGTATTCTTATCTCACAAAGATCCAAGGATTACAGGATCATGGAAAGTAAGTGCCGTTTTGATACAAATCAGCCATAATTGAATGGAGTGATAGCGCACAGACTTAGGCTTTGCTACTGCTCCTGGTAGCATATCCTGAAAACTGGTGCAAACCTTTAATCTTATAAAACATTTGTCAATACAGGAAACCAAATGGGAATGAGAAAGAAACTTTGCAAGCAACCACGGAAATCTATAATTTTCTATTACCAAGATTCAGCTGCTACAATTTGCCTACCCATATCATGGAACGCTTTCAGTGCTTCAGTGGAGTCCAATACCTTCAAAATAAACCACAGAAGTGGCTCAGACAACTGGCACGTTGAAAGTGAACCCTGAAAACAAATGACAAAAATGTGAGTGAATATATTTTCAAAAAAGCGTTCATTCGTGTTATACTAAATTAGTCAGTTACATGGAATGGGATCAGTTTTGGGCACCATGTTATAGGAAAGATGTTGTCAAGCTGGAAAGGATTTACGAGGATATTGCCAGGACTCGAGGGCCTGAGCTATCGGGAGAGGTTGAGCTGGCAAGGACTCTATTCCTTGGAGTGCAGGAGGATGTGGAGTGATCTATTATGTTTAAAAAAATGCTTAATAAAATTAAAATACGCTTCTCAGCATTAACCTTAAACAACATTTATAGTATTCTTATCTCACAAAGATCCAAGGATTACAGGATCATGGAAAGTAAGTGCCGTTTTGATACAAATCAGCCATAATTGAATGGAGTGATAGCACACAGACTTAGGCTTTGCTACTGCTCCTGGTAGCATATCCTGAAAACTGGTGCAAACCTTTAATCTTAAGTTCTTTTCCTTAATTTTTAATAAACATTTGAAGTACATTTTAAGCGGGAACAAACATTAAACAATATACAACGATCATTTTCAAAATGCACTTGCATCTATTCTGCATCTTTCTTAATATCAGGACTACACCGCCTGACACTGTATCTTTGAAGTGTCTTCAATGTTTTCATTTATGAAATATGACAGCTAAAGAGATCATCACATTTCCACAGACTGTGAATGATTAGATTAATATCATTTTCATTTAGTTTCCAAATACACAGGACAAGATGTTAGAAATCCAAAGTGCCAAATGTCAATTTGCTCCCGGTGGTGATGGGATTAAATAGCTCTGATCAAATAGCTCTGCGATAGCAGAACTCAGCATAAATCACTAGACATCAGAGATACAGTGTGGAAACAGCCCTTTGGCCAAGCAAGTCCATACTGATCACATCAACACTATCCTGCACACGATGGACAATTTACAATTGACCAATTAACCTACAAACCTGTACCCCCTCGCAATGTGGGAAGAATCCAGAGCATCCAGTGAAAACCTACAGGAAGAATATACAAACTCCATACAGACAGCATCCATAGTAAGAATAGTCACTGGCGCCGTAAGATAGGAACTCTACCTCTGCACCACGGTGTCATAGCTAGATTTAAGAACAACGAGCTGAGATGTCCGCAATAGCAGGTGGAGTTCAAATCAGAGGACACTGGTTATGCCGCTAAATGCAAATTCCGCAAAATGTGGAGATGCAATGAACTGCAGATGCAGAAATCTTGACCAAAACACCAAGTGCTGGAGGAACTCAACGATGTCAGGTAGTATCAGCGGAGGGAATGGATAGGTGACGTTTTAGGTTGGTATCCTTCTTATAATGATTGTAGTAGAGGGGAGAAAGCTGGAAAAAAGAGGTGGGGGCTGGACGGTGCCTGGCAAGTGATAGGCGGAGACAGGGGAAGGGGGTGATTGGCAGATGGGTGTAGTGAGGCTGGAGATGAAAAGGATGTCAAGAGGAGGAGTGAAGTGTAAAGCCAGAAGCGCATCAGGGTCAAGGCGAGGGGGCTGAGGAGGTGACACAGGAAAGTGAGGGGGTGGGGAAGTATTACTTTGAAGTAAAGACTTCAATGTTCATAGTGTTGGATTGAAAGCTACCCAAGCAGAATGGCGTTTGAAGGCAGCAACTTTACTGCTGCGCTACTACGCCGCCCTTGATCTCCCTGATGTAAAGGAGGCCACATCGAGCGCATCGAATGCAGCAGATGAGGCTTGAAAAAATTCTGAGAAATGTCTTCACACACAAGCATGTCTTCACACACATGATTTGTTCCCGAAATACAACCAAAACTGTACAAACAAAACGGCTACAATTTTAGGCCCACCTTACTCACCATTGGCCCGCGGTTCAAATGGTTGTTATATTTTAAAAGTTATTAAAAATCACTTTTTAAACTTAAAAAAAATCTCTTTGCACTTGCCGTGCTCAAGATGGCCGTCGGGGGCGGGACCTGCCTGAGTGACGGGAATGGCGGCTAATGAGGGGGATGCCCAAGATGGCCGTCGGGGGCGGGATCCGCCCGAGTGATGGGAGTGACGGCCAATCGCAGCGATGTCCGCCCAGGGCCGGGGAGAGTGGCTCCCTCTCCCCTTTCCTCCCCCCCTCGCCTGCCCCAGGCCAATTTTAAGGGGGGGTTGAGGGGGGGATGGAGTGGGCGAATGTCATCAGTTGGGGGAGGGTTGCCAGGCCCACAGGAGAGATTTGCACGGAGGATTGCCAGGTCCCCGCTGGAGAGATTTGGACCCAACGGGTCCATGCCCATCTCGTGACTACTTACCCCCATGTTCTATTGCTTTTCTATGTTTTTATGATGGGGGGTAAATATATTTGAAACTCACTGCATTTAAGACTTGGATAAGATCGGGTCCTTCAGGGTGTGGTGAAAGGACAGAGTAGCAGCATTGAAACTGAGCAAATGCCAACATAACATTAGATGAACACCATAAACATTGCATTGAACAACTTCAGTACTTTAATTACCTGTCTTCCCATGTACCCACATGCCATGTACGTGAGGATCGGCTGCAGCATGACCTGTACTGATGTGGATTTTTTGCTAAGAGTGGTCAGAATGCTGAAAAGACCATCACCAACTGAAATTGCATCCAATCCACTGTGGAAGTTCTCATGCTTGGTAAGATGTAATCCACTTGCCCCTGATTGGGAAGTAAAAGCTTCAATGAACATTGTATGATGGCTTCTACAATTCAATTTGTCGATGCAGTGCAAATATTAACATTTTAAATTATCTCTAATGATAATTTTGAGGAACAAAACTATTATTTTGCATGTTTTTTAAGATACTCAAAATACATGTATAGGCAGGTTAATTGATGTTTATAGTTTCTTAGTAGAAAAAAAGTAAGTAAAAGTTAGTAAAATGTCTTCTAAAAATTAAAACCCTATTTCCATCTCCAAAACGCTGTTATTTGGGTGAAGAAACTGAATGATGAAGAATCTCTGGCTTCAGGTGGAATGACACAGCAACACACAATAGCTAGTTAGATAGAGCTCTAGGGGCTGGTGGAATAGACAATAGGTGCAGGAGGAGGCCATTTGGCCCTTCAAGCCAGCGGCGCCATTCACTGCGATCATGGCTGATCATCCACAATCAGTACACCGTTCCGGCCCTCTCCCCATAAGGGGAGACTCCATTATCACGTGGAGATATCCGAATCAAGGGATATGGGGAGAAGGCAGGCATGGGTTACTGATTGTGGATGATCAGCCATGATCATAATGAATGGCTCGAAGGGCCAAATGGCCTCCTCCTGCACCTATTTTCTATGTCTAATCAAACAAGAGGTGATTTGATGCGTGTTTTTATTTTCTATAGACTTCGTTCCAAGCACTCTCCCTGCCTTCACATTCCTTAATCTTTCATTCCATCATCTATTTCGCCAATTTCCTAAATACTGATACGGTCTCTCCTCTGCTCACTAACAATCTGTTAATCATTTAGCAACCAAACATTCCAGACGATTTTCCTGCTCTGTCCTAACTTTTCTGCATCTGATGCTATATCTTTCTTCCCTTATTTTAACTCAAAATGAAGAGTTACCAAATCACCCAATGCGCAAAACATTTTTTTTAAATACACCACATGTGAACACTGAACTTCATTTGCCACGCCACCATTTTAATCAACAGTGGCCATTTCAATTACAGTTGCTTCTCAGCTTCTGATGGGGTTCCGTTCCGAGAAACCCATCGGAATCTGAAAGTATTGTAAGTGGAAATGCATTGTAATACACGCGATCTCGTGGCCAGAAGTGAGCGGCGGTTCGCTACGGGTCGCTGCCGTTTGTACCATCGCAAAGTTGAAATATCGCAAGTCGAAACATCTTCAAAAGCACCTGTTCTTCAATTTACAATGTTAAGCTCTTGAATAACCAAAACTGTCAGATCATTGATTACTTTTTATCAAATTATGCCAACTTAACAGACTCTTCATGTAAACTTTCAAACAGAATATGCAGGTACCTACCTATTATCATTGCCATAGCATTGCTGTTGCACTG
Organism: Rhinoraja longicauda; assembly: GCF_053455715.1. NCBI lineage: Eukaryota > Metazoa > Chordata > Chondrichthyes > Rajiformes > Arhynchobatidae > Rhinoraja > Rhinoraja longicauda. Next base: position 509,352 of record NC_135961.1, on the reverse strand, counting down.
ACCCAAAGCCGAAAGAATCTGACTCATGATTTGTTGATTTCCTAATACCAAGTCAGCAATGCAAGTTGTTGCAGCTTGTGTAAAGGAGGAGCTTGCATTCCCATCTTTACTGCTGGAGACCTTTTCTTCATCGGATACACTATCCGAGGTGCTGGTGCTAGCTGCCATTCTGGCACTGTACTCTCGGTTACTTGAAAGGGGCAGCTGAACCAAAATATTCACCAGCTTCAGCAGATCAAACATGAGCTGATCCCGTGTAGTCTCCCCACAAACTGCTTTTACATCACCTGGGCGGATGATATTTGCAAACAATCCACCAAAACAGGCTCGAGCACCCACTGAACTGTCAGAGCCACTCCGAGATATAACTTTGTCGGAGCAGGTGATGTAATAATGCACCAGGAACGTTACTGATTCAATGACTGCAGAGATTGAGCTGACAGAAACCGATTCAAAGTTTTGTTCCAGAGTAAATTCCAGGAGTTTTACTTGCGCATCTAACGGTCCTTGCCCCGTTTGGAATGGGCCCCTGCGGAGTTTTAAAAGAAAATACAGTTCAAGATTTTACACAATTAAAAATTTAGCCTCACATTATCAACCAATGTTTTAAATAAGCAATCACATGTAATACTGGAACAATTCAACTTTTAAAATTAAGTGCTTGGCACACATATGATATGTTTTCATATGAATGTTTTAGATTTTAGATTTAGAGATACAGCGCGGAAACAGGCCCCTCTGGCCCACCGAGTCCGCGCCGCCCAGCGATCCCCGCACATTAACACTATCCTACACACACTAGGGACAATTAAAAAAAATTTTTTTTACATTTACATATACATTACATTTATATTAATCTTCCCAACACGGGATCTACACCCTTAAGATTTGTTGAAATATTTTAGATCATATGTGCATTCATGTTCACATGTCTGTTGTGCTGCTGCAAGTAAGAATTTCATTGTTCCATTTTGGGACACATGACAATAAAACACAAGGTAGACACAAAATGCTGGAAAACTCAGCGGGTCAGGCAGAATCTCTGGAGAGAAGGAATGGGTGACGTTCAGGTCAAGACCCTTCTTCAGACTGATTAGGGTCTTGACCCAAAACGTCACCCATTCCTTCTCTCCCGAGATGCTGCCTGACCCGCTGAGTTACTCCACCATTTTGTGTCTACCTTTGATTTAAACCAGCATCTGCAGTTTTTTTTCCTGACAATAAAACACTCTTGACTCGTGATCTACATTTAAATCAAGGTCATTCATATATATCACAAATAACAGAGGTCCCAGCACAGATCCCTGCAGAACTCCACTGGTCATAGATCTCTAACCAGAATATCTAGCTTCACCACAACCCTCTTTCTTCTACGAATAAGGCAGTTCGACCAAGTCATCATGAATCCAGTACATCTTAATCTTCTTGATCAGCCTACCAAGAGGGACCTTTATCAAAAGCTTAACTAAAATCCATGTATATAACATCCACCTTCATTAATTTCCTTCGTCACCTCCTCAAAAAACTCAATCAAGTTAGAGCGTGATATTAATGTATGCTTGAACATAAACTAAAACACGATAGCTTAACCTGTGCCAGGATCTGGATTAAGTGGAAAACACATTTTTCTTTTTTTTTAAAAGCATTTGCATCCATTTCATGACAACTCTTTGAAACTTTGAGTTACCTTTCAGTTGAAAGTATGTGGATGAGTTTTAACAGGAATTCACTGAAAACCTGAGGGTTGGTTGAGGAGAGGTGCACTTGGAGGCGAGTGAGAAACTCTTGCATGGCTTGCGTGGCTGTTGGTCCAACCTGAAAAACAGAAACAACCACAAAATCGGTCCATGATTGGAATGCGGGTTGGGGGGGAAGAGAATGGGGGGGGGAGGGAAATCGTGCTGGTATAGTGGGAGAAATAGTTACAGATAGAGGGTAGACACAAAATACTGGAGTAACTCAGCGGGTCAGGCAGCATCTCAGGAGAGAAGGAATGGGTGACGTTTCAGGTTGAGATGTCTGAAGAAGGGTCTCGACCCAAAACGTCACCCATTCCTTCTCTCCCGAGATGCTGCCTGTCCCACTGAGTCACTCCAGCACTTTGTGTCTACCTTCGATTTAAACCAGCATCTGCAGTTTTGTTCCTACAGATAGAGGGGAATGGAAGGGGTATTACTTACAATTGAAGAATTCACTACTCATACTGCTGGGTTGTGTTAAAGAAAACTTGAAAACACAACACAAAGATCAAGCAAGGCAATCCAGGCTATATGTGAAGAGAGTCAAATGCAACGGTCATTGAGAACGGTTGAAACTAGACAGTTCCCCAAAGATTCATGTGATCTATGTACAGTCTTTGGCTTTCAAGTTTGTTTACATTATTAACCCTAACAGATTTCACGCAGGCATTTCAGCATTTTCTTCTTACTTCAGAATGGTCTAACAACAGTTATAAATCCTGGGCAGACACAAAAAGCTGAGTAACAGCGGGTCAGGCAGTATCACTGGAGAAAAGGAATAGGTGACGTTTCGGACCAAGACCCCTCTTCACTTATTCTGTTTCCCCAGAGATGCAGCCTCCAGCTTTTTGTGTCTGTCATGGGTTTAAACCAGCATCTGCAGTTCCTCCTTGCACAATTATAAATCTTGCACCTCCGACAGAAACAGAACATAGCTGAAGCCAACCCCCATGTCCTGTCACTCATCTGACATCTTAGTTTTTACAATTGCCATTTTTTCTTTCACAGTTGATGGGTCAGTCCCACATCTTTTCCAGCATTCATTTGCATCTCCTGCTGCTCCACACAGAGATGACCGCTTTGGTTTCTGAGGGATACTATTCTCTTTCTAGTTACCCTTTTTCCCTGATCTTTAGACTTTCTCAATATTATCTGCCAGAGCTATCACCTGACCCCCTTTACTCCTCCTGATTTCCTTCTTCAGTATGCTCCTCAGTTCCCCAAACATCTCCAGGGATACATTTGATCTGAGCTGTCTATATCTGTCCCACGCCGCCTCGTTTTTCCTGAGAAGAGCCTCAAATTTATTTTGTCAACCAAACTTCCTTACTCCCACCAGCTTTGTCCTTCACTCTTAGCGTTGCTGCCCCACGGCACCAGAGACCTGAGCTCGATCCTGACTACGGGTGCTGTCTGGACAGAGCTTGTACGTTCTCCCCGTGGCCTGCGTGTGTTTTCTCTGGGATCTCTGGTTTCATCCCACACTCCAGAGACGTGCTGCATCTTTAAACTAAAACTGGAGCATGCATGACATGAACTCTTGTCTTCACACTTTTAAATGCATCACACTTTCCGTAGGTTTCTTTGCCCGCAAACAACCTACTCCAATCAAGTTGCGCAAGTTTGTCTAATACTAAAGATGGCCTTGTCGCAATTCAAAACTTTAACACGTGGGCCCACCCTGTCATTATCCATAACTATTTTAAAGCTAATAAAAGGGATTTTAAAGCTATTAAGGGATTGGACACACTAGAGGCAGGAAACATGTTCCCGATGTTGGGGGAGTCCAGAACCAGGGGGCACAGTTTATAAATAAGGGGTAGGCCATTTAGAACAGAGTGGGGAAGATTCCAACAAGGGGACATAGCTTCAGAATTGAGGGACAAAGGTTTAGGGGTAACATGAGGGGGAACTTCTTTACTCAGAGGGTTGTGGCTGTATGGAATGGGCTTCCGGTGGAAGTGGTGGAGGCTGGCTCGATTTTATTATTTAAGAGTAAATTGGATAGGTATATGGATAGGAGGGGATTGGAGGGTTATGGTCTGAGTGCAGGTAGATGAGACTAGGTCAGGGAGAATGGTCGGCGTGGACTGGTAGGGCCGGACAGGCCTGTTTCCATGCTGTAGTTGTTATATGTTATATGTTATATGAGGAAAAATGTTTTCACTCAGAGAGTTGTGAAGCTGTGGAATTCTCTACCTCAGAAGGCAGTGGAGGCCAATTCCCTGGATGCTTTCAAGAGAGAGTTAGATAGAGCTCTTAATGATAGCGGAGTCAAGGGATATGGGGACAAGGCAGGAACGGGGTACTGAATGTGGATGATCAGCCATGATCATGGTGAATGGCGGGGCTGGCTCGAAGGGCTGAATGGCTTACTCCTGCATCTATTGTCTATTGTCTAAAACAGTAGCCACTGCTCCCAAAAGGTTTGCCCACTGACACTTCAGTCACTTGCCCTTCCCAATTTCCTCGAGTAGGTCACTCATCAGGCCTCACCAGAAAAAAACATAACTTGGTAAATGAACCAAAGTTAGAATCCAAAAAGGAAATTGGACGGGTTGCTAAAATACTGAACAGGATTATCTCTTTTGTCTCTTCAAACCTTAAACACCGCAGAAAATCGGAATAAAATGAACATGGGAACAATGCAATGAAATGCAGATCATTTTACAAAGCCAGAGTTGTACCTGGGGACTGTGTTGACAAGTGCCGTGAGGGCTGGATCCTGAGAAGAACCTCACTAAAACGTGAATCATGTTTGGATCTGACACCATCACGTGTGCTGTGTTTTCCTGCAACGCCATGCTTTTAGATGGAGCAACTGAAACAGAAATCCAATCAACAACAATATTCTGAAACGTTAGATAAGCATATTAATGTAATTTGTGTATAGCAAATGCAACATTTAAAAGGAAAATTAGATCTAATGGAAATTGAACAAAAATGCAGCATTTAATAAGTACAAATGTAAATGTGCAGTTTACAGAATCAAATCTATTCTCAAATCTACTCTCTTAAAGCAAAAGGAAAAGTTAACAAGCTATCTAACAAAGTTTAGTTTAATGATACAGCATGGAAACAGGACCTTCGGCCCACCGGGTCCGCGCTGACCAGCGATCCCCGCACATTAACACTATCCTACACCCACTAGGGACAATTGTTACATTTACCAAACCAATTAACCTACAAACCTGCACGTCTTTGGAGTGTGGGAGGAAACCACAGATCTGGGAGAAAACCCACGCAGGTCACGGGGAGAACGTACAAACTCTGTACAGACAGCACCCGTAGTGGGAATGGAACCCGGGTCTCCGGAGCTGCATTCGCTGTAAGGCAACAACTCTACCGCTGCGCCGCCGTGACCGCCCTTAAATCCGCCCGTGATCCATACTTATGGATCAAAGCAAGTAAAAGAGTAAAACCAATGAAAGCCCTTGAATAATATTAATTCACATTACTATAGTACAATTTTAAAAATTCTAACTAGGAGAAATCAAATTTCAGTCAGTGAATAGCACCCCCCAAATACAATAATAAATTCAAGCAATCAAAAGAAACAAGGGCCAAATTACAAACATTTCTCCTTCAGTCGCCCTTGTGCTACAATTCCAACATGCTCATAATTTCTGCCCCCTGCCCCTACTTTCCCACATATTAAAGTTGCAAGCACTTAAGCACTATTCCCCATGCTTCTTTCTTTTCTGCAAAATTGGAAACCAATAGCAAATCAAAATGTTGTCTTTTAACTGGAATTATTCATCAGAAACCCTCAGTTCTTTGCCTTAATTCAGTCTACAGTTTATTACTATTCATTTTTGTACAAAGATTTTTTTATTCACAATTGTAAAAGCAACATCACAATTCACATTCAAACAACTGGGCACTAATTAGTTAAAAAATTAAAATGTGATCGATATTTCACCATCAAATGACTAATTATCTAAATATGCATTGCTCAACCAATAGAAACACATCCATTTCTTGCAAATTTTATTTCGCAGCCGAGGCAAAAGAAATTAAAAGAACTGATTATTGACAAAATGGCCAAAGTTTGTCACTAAATATAACACTAAATTAATCAACGTTTATTTTGTAGTGCAGCTATTAAATCATTTTTTGTTTCAGAATGAACAAAGTGGGGCCTTAGCAAGCGGAACAGGTCAATACAGACACAAGGAACTCCAGACACTGGTTTATAACAAAAGACAAAAAGGTGCTGGAGCAAGCCAGCGGGTCAGGCAGCATTTGGAGAAAGATGGATAAGCGACGCTTTGGGTCAGACTGGTCCCCGTCAGAGAGAAAAGTTCTTTAAAGTCTGCACACCTTGATGAGATTTTGCAGATCCTGGTTTACAAAAAAGACAAAGCGGGTCAGGCAACATCTCTGGAGAGACATGGATAGGCAACATTTTGGGTCCAGACACTTCTTCAGACAAGGCTGCAGATTCAACCTCCAGCCTAAAGATTTCTCTCTTCATGGCATTGAGGAGAGGGAGAGGCAACAGTGGATGCCTCACGGTACACTCTTTGCGGAGCTCAAATACAGCAGTCCTGTCCGACTCTTGGACTTGGAGCATCTAGCAATGAAATTTCCGACCTTCTACCTCCCAAGAGAATTTAGCCTTGGACTATATCCTGCCCCTAGTACTGGTGGGACTGAACACTCTGGTGTACACTGAATCCTTTCCCATTAGATACGGGAACTGCACAAATGTCAGTTTGAAGAAGTCACTTCCTGACTACCACCAGCATGTGTCCTGCAACACCAGAGGAACAAACTGTTCGATCAATGCTGCTCCTCCAAAGATGCCTATTGCTCCAGCCGTCACCCACTCTTTCGACAACAGTGCACTTTCTTCCTTCATATAGTCAGTGACTGAAGAGTGCAGCTCCAGCCGTGGGGGAGAAACTACTCCGCAACTGCTTGTCAGTACACTGGGCAATGGACCATGGTGTTACCAACTTCATGGAAGTGTGCACAGGAGTCTGTTCCCACCAAAATATTAACCATGGATGAACCAGGAGGTCCACAATCTATTGAGGACTAGAAGTCAAGCATTCAAGTCTGGCGATGAAGGTTCATTGAGGAAGTTCAGGTACAACCTCGATAAGGCCAACAGAAAAGCAAAGAGACACTTTAGCTCTGAATTGGAGGATGAGATGGATGTTTAGCAGCCGTGCAGGGCTTGCACGGATCACTTCCTGCAGGACAGAACGTGACAGCTCAAGCAAGAGTGAGGCATCACTCCAGGACCAGCTCAATGCTTTTTACGCTCGCTTCAAAAGGGAGATCACCACTCTGCCTTCTTGGGCTCCCACAGTTCCCGACGGTATTGTAATCTCAGTCACCAAGGTAGAGGTCAGAAGATCCGTCATGAAGCCGAATCTTCAGAAAGTGTCAGGCCCTGTGCTTGGCCATGTTCTTTAAGCCTGTGCTGACCAACAGGCTGGAGAATTGTGGACATCTTCAACTTCTCAGTGGATGCTATCCGCTTCAAGAGGGCATCAATAATAAAGGTGCCCAAGAGCAAGGGCCATGCCCACAATGTCAATGGATGAAGTGCTTGGGAGGTTGGTTATGATATATATCAATTCCTACTGTAGCAAGGATAAGGACCCCCTGCAATTCGCCGACCGCCATAACAGATCAATTGGAGATGCGATCTCACTGGCTCTCCACTCTGCAGTGGACCATGGACAATAAGAACATGTACATAATAGGCTGTTGTTCATGGATCAGTGCTCAACACCTCATCCCCTCCAAACTGATATCAAGCTCAGGGAACTAGGTCTCTGCTCATCTCCACGCCACTGTTCCTCAACTTGCACATCAACAGATCACAATCAGTACGGATTGGCAACAGCGCTTCCTCTTCGACAGCCGCCAGCACAGGAGCATCTTTACGCTCAGTCCCCTGGTCTGCTCTCTCTGTCCTCGGCATGACGATGTAGTCAGGCACGGTTCCAACACAGTCTGTAAATTTGCTAATGATACCACTGCTGCTGGATGAATGACAGATAACGATGAGTCAGAGAATAGGGGGAAGATTGGAAACCTGATTGAATGGTGCCAGAACTATCTTGCTCTCAACTTCAACAAGACCAAGGAGCTAATTGGTGACTTCAGAAGGGAAAAATCAAAGGATCCACAAACCTGTCTTCATTGACAGGCTGGCAGAGTGGAGAGTCAACAGCCTCAGGTTCGTTGGTGTGCATATCTCTGAAGACCTGTTCTGGGCCCAGCACATTGATGTAATCCTAATGAAAGCCCTTCAATGCCTCTACTTCCTTTGAAGATTGAGGAGAGTTGGCATGTTGACAATTGTGCTCTTGAACTTCCACAGGTGTGCAGTAGAGAGCACACTGACTGGCTGCAACATGCCAGGTTTGGCAACTCGAATGCCCAGGAACGAAGGAGATTACAGAGAGTGGTAGACATTGCCTGATCCATCACAAGTACCAACCTCCCCATCATCGATGGGAAATTTAGTGTTGCCAAAAAAGGTAGCCTATATCAGCCAATATTATCAACTGACATTTATTATAAACCCACTGACTCCCACAGCTATCTAGACTATACTTCTTCCCAACCTGCTTCCTGTAGACTTACTCCCAATTTGTCCGTCTACGCCGCATCTGTGCCCAAGATGAGGTGTTCCATATCAGGACATCTGAGACATCCTCATTCTTTAGTGAATGGGAGTTACCCTCTTCCATCGTAGATGAGGCCCTCACAAGGGTCTCCTCGATATTCCGCTCTTGCTCCCCCTCTCCCCAGTCGCAACAGGGCCAGAATCCCCCCGTCCTCATCTTTCACCCCATCAGCCATCGCATACAGCACATCATCCTCCCACATTTTCACCAACTCCAACGAGATCCCACCACTAGCTGTTGTGATATTGCAAGGACTATTTTGTTATATCACAAGGACTACTTTGTTTGCCCGCGTAGCAACATGTATATGTGGGAATGACGTAATATGGGCAGGCACTCTGGTTCCAGGTGGCCGTGAAATAAACTGAGCCTGGATTATGCTCAGCTTTCAAACCCCTAAATACGTGTACTTGTGGTCATTCCAGAGTCATAACAACGGTATAACAGATACCGGACCTCGCAGTACAACATGGTGGCAGCGGTTTGTGTGATTTAGCCCAAGCAAGGTAAAATAAAAAAATAAAAATAAAATAAAAAAAGAAAGTCCTAGAAAAATGGATGCTTTCCAGCTCAGTAAAGAATGCCAGGAATGCATCTCGACAGGGCCACTACACATGCAAGTACCTGGTTAGAAGTCAGCACCGAGCTACCGACGGGACACTGCAAGCAGCTGTGGGTGGTGAGTGAAGGCCCACGTTGCGCCCCAGCCCTGTGCAGGCCCGAGTTCGGAAGGCGGAGTGACTAGACACACAGGGAGGTGTGGCGACCGGAGAGACCGGCCACACAGGGAGGTGCAGCAACCGGAGGGACCAGCCACACAGGGAGGTGTGGCGACCGGAGAGACCGGCCACACAGGGAGGTGTGGCGACCGGAGAGACCGGCCACACAGGGAGGTGTGGCGACCGGAGAGACCGGCCACACAGGGAGGTGCAGCAACCGGAGGGACCGGCCACACAGGGAGGTGTGGCGACCGGAGAGACCGGCCACACAGGGAGGTGGAGAGACCGGAGGGACCAGCCACACAGGGAGGTGGAGAGACCGGCCACACAGGGAGGTGGAGAGACCGGCCACACAGGGAGGTGCAGCGACCGGAGGGACCAGCCACACAGGGAGGTGGAGAGACCGGAGAGACCGGCCACACAGGGAGGTGGAGAGACCGGCCACACAGGGAGGTGGAGAGACCGGCCACACAGGGAGGTGCAGCGACCGGAGACCGGCCACACAGGGAGGTGGAGAGACCGGCCACACAGGGAGGTGGAGAGACCGGCCACACAGGGAGGTGCAGCGACCGGAGACCGGCCACACAGGGAGGCGTGGCGACCGGTAAGACCGAACGCCCACGGAGACGAAGCAAGCCGAGAGACTGAGCACTCACCAAGGCGCGACCGGAGAGTCGGGACAACCCTAGGCCTGACACAGCGGCAGCACAGCGACAATATGCGGTAGCGGCCGGGAGCTCCAGTGGGTGTGGCCAGCGCACACCCCAGCCGAAGCCCGATCGCACCGCGGCTTCAGCAGCTTGCAGCAGCCTAGTACGGGCCCAGCAGTACGAGCCCAAATCATCGCCGTGGAGCAACAGTCTACACTACGCTGATACACAGCAAGACTGCTTCTCAAAGTGGGGATGATATGGACTAAAAAAAATAATAATAATAATGATTTGTGTGTAAGACTTAATGCTTAATCATTTGTGTGCAAGCATACATATGATATTCGAAGTGGATAAAGGCACATAATGTAGTAAGATTTTGGCAAATACAGGCAATATTGTATTAGTGTTTGAATTTGAAGCTTGTGTAGATTGCATGTAAATGTATATAGTAATACCGATAGCAAGAGGTGTGTAATCCTGTGATACGTTTGTTTTGAATCCAAAGTTAGTATTTCAAGTTACCGTGTTTACGCCGTATATGGCAAGTAACATGACTCGGTTACCTGAAATGATCTGGCAAGTGCTGGGCATTGCCAATGAGTTCTCCCTGTTCAAGCAGAGGATGAAACTGTGCCTGCAAGACTTAGAAATCACATCGGTGTCTAAGCAGGCAACAAAGATAAAACTTGCCTTAGGAGTAGAAGGACTCCGTCGCTTGAATGCGTCAGGTCTGAGTGAAGTGGATCTAAACAAGCTGGAGGAAATATGGACATTCTTTGAGGGCCAGCTGAGGACGAAGGTATATTTCAGAGTCCACAGATTGAAGTTGATGTGGTATCGCCAGAAACCGGAAGAATTGCTCGATCAATTTCTGACCCGGTGTCGAGAAAAAAGTCTCCAATGTAACTTCACTGATCCCGTGCTCAATGAAAGAGTCATTGAGTTGATAATCGCGTCAACGCCCTATGAAGGTTTACACCGAGAGCTTCTACAGAAGCCTGCAGGACACACCATTCCAGAGGCCATTGCTGCAGACAGACAGTGCATTGCAGATTTAGAGCCCAGGTCTCACAATATAGATGCAGTCACGACAAGAGGGACAATGGAGCAAAGCGGACAAGGGTGGCACGCTGGCGCAGCAGTAGAATTGTTGCCTTACAGCGAATGCAGCGCCGGAGACTCAGGTTCGATCCTGACTACGGGCGCCGTCTGTATGGAGTTTGTACGTTCTCCCTGTGACCTGCGTGGGTTTTCTCCGAGATCTTCGGTTTCCTCCCACACTCCAAAGACGTACAGGTATGTAGGTTAATTGGCTGGGCAAATGTAAAAATTGTCCCTATTGGGTGTAGGATAGTGTTAGTGTGCGGGGATCGCTGGGCGGCGCGGACCCGGTGGGCCAAAGGGCCTGTTTCTGCGCTGTATCTCTAAAAATAAAAGCCACAAGATAAGGAGAGACAAAACCCTTGTGGCCAAGAAAGGGCATTGGGCAAGGTGTTGTAGGTCCAAGATGGATAATATACACCCATCTAAATTGTCAAGCGGCAAATACAAACAGGTTGACGAGGTACGGCAACAGTCCCAAGGGGGTTATGCATTGTATTGAGTCGGTCAAGATGAAGGATCTGATATGTTTTTCAATACCATCACCATTTCAAGTTTGGACAGAGTGCCTCCAATAGGCGATGAGGCGTTTGCAGTATGCCCATCGATGAAGGGGCAACATTAATTGAAGGTGAAGATAGATACCGGAGCTGGAGGAAATACCTTTCCCTTTCGGGTCATACGAGACATGTATCTACATGACAAGTATAAGCAGTATCTACAACCATGCAAAGTCCGACTGACGGCATATAACGGGACAGAAATCCCTTGTCTTGGAACTATATCCATTTCATACCAATACCAGGGATCGATGTGGTGTCAAGAATTCTTCGCGGTAGACATCGCAGGACCCGCTGTCATAGGCCTCCCAGGTATCAAGTAACTTCTGGTCATCACGATACGTGCCATGGGAACAGAAGAGTACCCATCAGACGCTCCGAAGGCAGACAGTTTCAACTCGGTGGGAGACCTAATGAAGAGATGGCCTAATCAGTTTGACAGGATTGGCAACTTCAAGGAGCCAGCCACTCTTCATCTCAAGGAGAAGGCCACACCACACATTGATGCACCAAGGAAATGCAGTGTCCATATCAGAGACAAGTTGCAGGCCGAGTTGGATAAAATGGAGGATGATGGAATCATCAGAAAAGTAACTCACGATACGGACTGTGCAGTTCAATAACAACCTCCGTGAAGAAAGATGGATCAATCAGGGTATGCCTAGACCCAAAACGTTTGAATGTAAGTCTCAAACGCTGCCCACACAAGATCCAAATCCTTGAGGAAATCAATCCAGCTTTTGCCAATGGGAAATTGTTCACCAAACGATGCAAAAGCGGGCTATTGGTCCATCCGGCTTGATGAGGCAAGCCAGGAACATACCACGTTCCGGACACCTTTTGGCAGGTATTGCTACAGAAGGCTACCCTTCGGCTTGTCGGTGAGTCAGGATATATTCCCGCAATGTATGGACACAATCATAGAGCAGGTTCCTGGATGCATCTGCATTGCAGATGATATTGTCGTAGTGGGATCCACGGAACATGAACATGACTGTAATCTGAAGAAGCTGTTGGAGACAGCGTCCCGGGAAGGACTAGCTTTCAACAGTGCAAAGTGCGTAGTGAAGGCTATGTCCATCAACATCTTCGGGACAGTCTATGCAGACACAGGCATCAGACCAGATCTTTGTACGGTGAAGGACATTCACATGATGCCAACACCACAGGACAAGGAAGATCTGCAACGGTTCCTGGGGATGATGAATTTTTATCACCCGACATCCCAAACTATGCTGACCAGGCCGCCATCTTGAGGGATTTACTGATGAAAGATGTTCCATTCTTGTGGCAAGAAGACCACCAGATGGCGTTCTGTAACCTGAAGAGCAGCATACAGGAGGAATCTGTACTCCAGTACTATCACCCAGATGCTCCTGTACCCCTTGAGGTAGATGCGTCAATGAAAGGAGCGGGAGCATGCCTTTCGCAGGAAGGACGGCCGGTTGCATACGCTTCGAAAGCTCTGTCTTCACGCCAGTCCAACTACTCCAATATTGAACGCGAGACTCTTGCCTTAATCTTTGGAATCACAAGGTTTCGTACATAACTATTTGGGGGAGATTTTAAAGTGCTGACAGATCACAAGTCTCTTGTCACTATCTGCGGCAAACCATTCACAAGTGCCCCATCCCGACTGCAGCGGTTGCTCATCAAGGTGCAAGGATACAACTTCACCATACAGCACAGACCTGGGGCAGAGATGATTGTTGCTGACACTCTCAGCAGACTGCCCAATCCGGAGAAGACAGAGAGCATAGATCTAGATGTACATGTTGAGAGCATCTTCTTCGACAACGTCAAAGACACACATCGATTAAATAGGATTTTTCCTAGTATCTCTCCTATTTGTGATAAATGTCAATTTCAAGAAGCTAATTTAACTCATATTTTCGTAACTTGTATAAAAATGCAAAACTTCTGGTTGGAGATTTTTAAAATAGTTTCTAAAGTTATTAATAAAAAATTAGATATGGACCCAAAATTAATTATATTAGGATTATCAGAACATACTACAAATTTTACAGTAAGTCAGGTACATTTTCTTGATTACAGTCTAATAACTGCGAAAAAATTAATACTTAAATTTTGGAAAAAACCAATAACCCCCACAATTAAAATGTGGACTACGGAAATGACAGAGACCCTGCATTTGGAAAAAATAAGGTTTGCCTTAATCGACAAACCTGAGTTCTTTTTAAAAATATGGTCTCCATTTATTGAATTTTTAGAAAAGTAAATGGGTTTGGCACAGGACTAAAATAAAAAATTTAAATTAAAAGTTGAAACTTGAGTTAGGGGTTGGATGTACAACTGTGGTTATTACCTCCCGGATCTACTCCCGTTAATTTTTATTGTTAGATCCTTTTTTTTAACCCTCTTATTCTCTCTCCCCAAGTTTATAGTTATTTATTTTTATTTTTACTTTCTCTCTTCAAAAATTTAAAAATTGAAGCTATGTAAGAACTTTGTAACAAATGTGTTTTTTTTCTTATTTCTATTTGTACATATGCTTTTCAAAAATAAAAAATATAAAAAATAAAAAAAAGACACACATCGACTTGATGCACTTCGACAAACTCAAAAAAGAGAAGCTGCAGACAGAAACTTGTCGTGACCCTATACTGCATATGGCCATGCAGTAATTCATTCTGGATGGCCGACGACCATACAGGAGATACCTGCTGATCTGCTGGCCTTTTCAAGACGAATTGGGCATGTCAAATGGGGCAATATTCAAAGGAAGGCAGGTAATCATTCCTGAGTCAATGAGACAGGATATCCTGCATCAACTTCATGTTGGCCACCAGGGCATCGAAAAGACGAGACTTCTAGCAAGACAAATGGTCTATTGGCCCAACATGAACTGTCACATTGATGACCTTGTACGGTGTAGTCAGTGCCAGAAGCACATGCCAGAGCAAACGAGGGAAACACTCATACCACACGAGATACCAGTCACACCTTGGACCAAAATAGCAAAGGATATTTTTGAACTTGACAACATACAATATCTTGTATGTAGATTACCATTCCAAGTTTCCGGTGGTGCATAAGCTGACAAGCACCACAGGTGCCATGGTTGCTAATATGGTGACTGCAACATTTGGCCTCCTAGGAGCACCAACAGAAATCATCTCCGACAACGGCCCACAATTTGTTGGAGAACCTTTCAAGTCCATGTGCAGGAAATGGGGAATCACCCATACGACGTCCTCACCTAGGTACCTTCAGTCGAATGGATTTGTTGAGAGAATGGTACGAACAGTGAAGTCTGTCATCAAGAAGTCCTTGACAACAGAACAATACAATACAATATATCTTTATTGTCATTGTACAGGGGTACAACGAGATTGGGAATACGCCTCCCATACGATGCAATAATTTAATTAATTTAAACAACAACCCAACGAAACAAATTGTAACAGCAGCAGAGTGTAGCAGCAGCTTTACTCAACTTGTGTACTACGCCGATTGATTCCAAGTTACCGTCACCAGCAGAGATGATATTTGGAAGACAGATTCGGACACCTCTACCCACTAACCTTGACACGAACAAGGCATACCAAGGGCAGAGGAACTTTGAGCGATTTGAAGAGCAAATGAAGGCGCATTTTGACAATTCGGTCAAGAGACAAGACTTGAAACCATTACACATTGGACAGAAGGTCCGGGTTCTGGATCAAGCAACTCATATCTGGATACCAGCAGAAGTGAGAACGATCTGTGACAAACCCCAATCAAGATCTTACATCATTGAGCCGAATGGAAATAGATTAAGACGGAATCGAGTGCAGTTGAGAGATCTTCCTCCACTGGAGAAACCAGGTTTTGGTCCCCACTGCGTCACTCCAGACAGCAACAGGACTGAGACCAAATATAAAGAGGAGGAACGACCGGCACATAATGAGGTTGGAGAATATGTGACGTGTTAGTAAGAAACCTGCACGTTACTGTTGATAATCATTACTAGTGAAGAATTTTGGTGTTTATAAAAAGCAATTGTGTTTAGAGTTTTGTTTGTTAAACATATTTTATTTTATATAAGACAAGGGGGATGTTGTGATATTGCAAGGACTATTTTGTTATATCACAAGGTGTGGTGACACCTGGTGGCAACCCCAGGGCACAACGAACCATTGGCACTAGAGGGCGGTGTCATGGTGTGGGAGGCACCAGCCACGGGGGCGGTACCTGTGTTGGTATTTAAGGCCGGGCAATGCCCGTGACTGGGGGAGTAGTAGGGAGCTGTACGGGAGAGAATAAACACGTCTAGTGCATGCAACTCGTGTCCGATTAGGTTTTGGCTGGACTCCATCGCGTTCCTGCTACAAAGGACTACTTTGTTTGCCCGCGTAGCAACATGTATATGTGGGAATGACGTAATATGGGCAGGCACTCTGGTTCCAGGTGGCCGTGAAATAAACTGAGTCTTGATTTATGCTCAGCTTTCAAACCCCTAAATACGTGTACTTGTGGTCATTCCAGAGTCATAACAACGGTATAACGGAGTACAACACTAGCCACATCTTTCCATCTCCACCCGCCTTCCGTTCCCTGTGAACTCCTATATATCGGCGAGATCAAGAGCAGGCTCGGTGATTGTTTTGCTAAACACTTCTGCGCAGTCCGTCTAAACCTACATGATCTCCCGGTTGCTCAACACTTTAACTCCCCCTCCCATTCCCAATCTGACCTTTCTGTCCTGGGCCTCCTCCATTGGCAGAGTGAGAGGAACAAATTGGAGGAACAACACCTGATATTTCGCTTGGGCAGCTTACACCCCAGCGGTATGAATATTGACTTCTCTAATTTCAAGTAACGATTGAGCTTCCTTCTCTCTCCATCCCTCCCCCTTTTCCCGGTTCTCGGACTAGTCTGACGGTCCTCGTTTACATCTTACCTGTTTGCTTTGTTACCTTCTCCTAGCAAACAATGATCTATTCTACATTTTCCTTCAACTTCATCCCTTTGTCTCTTTTTCACACCGTACACCTCCTTATCTCCTTATCTTTAAATCTCCCTCTCCCCTTACTCAGTCTGAAGGGTCTTGACCTGAAACATCACCCATTCCTTCTCTCCAGAGAGGCTACCTGTCCCACTGAGTTACTCCATCATTTTGTGTCTATCTTCAGACCCACATCATTATGGCCAGGCTTTCATTTCACTCCTACCATGGGGAAGGAGGCAGAGGAGTCTAAAAACTGCAAATCAAGAATAGTTTCTTCCCAATAACCCATCAGGCTCTTGAACATTACACGACACTAAACATCTGGGGTTTGTGAATGGGGGAGTAGACTTGGTGACGTAATTCTGCTCCTATCACTTATGAGCATGAAATGAAACACCCAAAAGGGACAAATCACTGAAGTATGCGAATGTGTTGCAAAATTGTGCATCATTTGTGCAAGGGTACTATTCACTGGAGCTTGGTAAACAATACTGACAAGTGATGGCTCAGTGTTCAGGTGAGGAGGCAGCAAGTCATAGATCAAACACAAAATGGGATTTTGTTAGGGACAGGGCCAAGATTGCTCTGAGAATTTCTAACTAGTAGAAAGGAAAACCATATCAACTATGCTGATTGTGGGAAGTGGGTTGGGGTGGAGCGAGAGAATAAACAGAACCTGTGGTCATCAACAGGAAGGCAGTACAGTGACCCATGCCACAATCACGTGAACGACAAGGCTAAGATTATCATCTTTGTTAACAACAACTTCTTTACACCGGAAGAAGGTTTATCTGTTATAACAGGTATAACAGGTATAACAGAGCTTTATTTGTCGTTCGGTACCGAAGTACCGAACGAAACTACATAGCAGTCATAGAAAAAAAAAAGAACACAAGACACATAACCCCAACACAAACGTCCATCACAGTGACTCCAAACACCCCCTCACTGTGATGGAGGCAACAAAACTTCCACTCTCTTCCCCACGCCCACGGACAGACAGCTCGTCCCCGACCGACCCGCACAGTCCCCGCACCGGGCGCTGAAACGTCTCGCGGCCGAACCGGGCGATGAAAGGCCCGCGACCAAGCCTTGCGCAGCTAAGTCCCGTGGTCGAGCCGCACCGGGCGATGTCAAGTCCGCAGCCGAGCCGCACCAGCGATGAAAAGCCCCGCAGCCGAGCTGCACCGGGCGATGTTAAGCCCCGCAGCCGAGCTGCACCGGGCGATGTTAAGCCCCGCAGCCGAGCTGCACCGGGCGATGTTAAGCCCCGCAGCCGAGCTGCACCGGGCGATGTTAAGTCCAGCGGCCAAGCCGCACCGGGATGTAAAGTCCAGCGGCCAAGCCGCACCGGGATGTAAAGTCCAGCGGCCAAGCCGCACCGGGCGATGTTAGGCCCCGCAGCCGAGCCGCACCCCACGCCGTGAGGAAGATAAAAGTTCCCCCACCCCCCCCACACCCACCCACTCCCACACATACACAACCAAAAAAAATATATAAAAACCATCCCAACACCGACACACAACAAAAAAAGGGAAAAGAAAGACGGACAGACTGCTAGTCAGCCGCTGCCGTTAGGCGCCGCCACGTGGATTCACGTTGTGCTGATGATAAATCTGTTGTGCTGACAACTAATGTATATGCAACCGTAGTGGTTTGTTATAGATACAAATAAGGTTCTCGATGCAAATTAAATTGTATGATTAGGGAGAACTTATACTTCCACCATTTACGCGATGGTAATCTTTTGTGAATTCAGGCTTTAATTGGGTCACCCATGAATCATATCAACATCAGCCTTTTAAGTCTTTCTTCATGGCAGTAATTATTCTACCGTGCACTTTTCCTTTCTTATTCCTTTTTCTAAAAGCAACTTCTAAATTGCGGCACGGTGGCGCAACGGTAGAGTTACTGCCTTACACCGAATGCAGCGCCGGAGACCCACATTCCATCCCGACTACGGGTGCTGTCTGTACGGAGTCTGTAAGTTCTCCCATGACCTGCGTGGGTTTTCTCCGAGATCTTCGGTTTCCTCCCACACTCCAAAGACGTACAGGTTTGTAGGTTAATTGGCTTGGTAAATGTAAAAATTGTCCCTAGTGGGTGTAGAATAGTGTTAATGTGCGGGGATCGCTGGTCGGCGCGGACCAGGTGGGCCTGTTTCCGCGCCGTATCTCTAAACTAAACTAAAGTAACTTTCAAAAAGCACTGGGTGGCACAGTGGTACAGGGTCACAGCACCAGAGATTTGGTTTGATCCTTTTATTTGCCTTTGACGGAGTCACGGAGTCAGTGGGCCGAAGGGCCTGATTCCACGCTTTCAATTCTCTAAAACTAAACTTATGGGAATCTCGCACAAATGTGATCAATGGTTCAAAAAAAGGAACTAAAATCATAACGTGTAGATTTGCAGTCAGGAAAAAAACCCAAAATGTGTAGCTAGAAGCTTTTTATTTCAATTCAGGGTGGCTTGAAAGAGCTGGTAAACAGAACTATCCTTCACGACCCACAGAAATGAAATGAATAAGTTAGGATTTTTACACAGGATGTAAAAAAATGTAATTATTGAGCACTTACCATTCAGTTGCATATTTGTCATAAGAGTCAAACTATGCAATACAAGACACCACGTCCGCAGAGATGTGTTTGGGTACCATGCCAACACGGTTAAAAGGCTTGATATTGAAGCTGTCAGTAAAATCATAAGAGATCTTATCAGAAATGCTTTCAAAATTTCCACAGACCATAGAAAAGTACAGTACAGGAAACCACAATATTTGTGCCAAACATGATGCCAAGATAAACTAATCTCATCTCCCTGCATGTGATCCATATCCCTCCATTCCCTACATACAGTGAGTGCCCTCCATAATGTTTGGGACAAAGACCCAACATTTATTTATTTGCCTCTGTATTCCACAATTTGAGATTTGTAAAAGAAACAATCACATGCGGTTAAAATGCACATTTTAATAAAGGGTATTTTTATATATTTTGGTTTCACCATGTAGAAATTACAGCAGTGTTTATACATAGTCCTCCCATTTCAGGGCACCATAATGTTTGTGACACAGCAATGTCATGTAAATGAAAGTAGTCATGTTTAGTATTTTGTTGCATATCCTTTGCATGCAATGACTGCTTGAAGTCTGCAATTCATGGACATCACCAGTTGCTGGGTGTCTTCTCTGGTGATGCCCTGCCAGGCCTGTATTGCAGCCATCTTTAGCTTATGTTTTGGGGGCTAGTCCCCCTCAGTTTTCTCTTCAGCATATAAAAGGCATGCTCAATTGGGTTCAGATTGGGTGATTGACTTGGCCACTCAAGAAATGACCATTTTTTAGCTTTGAAAAATTCCTTTGTTGCTTTAGCAGTATGTTTTGATCATTGTCTTGCTGTAGAATGAACTGCCGGCCAATGAGTTTTGAGGCATTTGTTTGAACTTGAGCAGATAGGATGTGTGTTTACACCTCGGAATTCATTATGCTACAACCATCAGCAGTTGTTTCATCAATGAAGATAAGTGAGCCAGTACCTTCAGCAGCCATACATGCCCAGGCCATAACACCCCCATCACCATGTTTCACAGATGAGGTGGTATGCTTTGGATCTTGGCCAGTTCCTTCTCTCCTCCATACTTTGCTCTTGCCATCACTCTGATATAAATTAATCATCATCTCATCTGTCCACAAGACCTTTTTCCAGAACTGTGGTTGCTCTTTTAAGTACTTCTTGGCAAACTGTAACCTGGCCATCCTATTTTTGCGGCTAACCAGTGGTTTGCATCTTGCAGTGTAGCCTCTGTATTTTTGTTCATGAAGTCTTCTGAGGACAATGGTCATTGACAAATCCACACCTGACTCCTGGAGAGTGTTTCTGATCTGACGGACAGGTGTTTGGGGATTTTTCTTTATTATAGAGAGAATTCTTCTGTCATCAGCTATGGAGGTCTTCCTTGGTCTGCCAGTCCCTTTGCGATTAGTAAGCTCATCAGTGCTCTCTTTCTTCTTAATGATGTTCCAAACAATTGATTTTGGTAAGCCAAAGGTTTGGCTAATGTCTCTAACCGTTTTATTCTTGTTTCTCTGTCTCAGAATGGCTTATTTGACTTTCATTGGCACAACTTTGGTCCTCATGTTGATAAACAGCAATAAAAGTTTTCAAAAGTGATGGAAAGACTGGAGGAAAGACTAGGTGCTGAGAGCTCTCTTATACCTGCATTAAGGAGGCAATTAAACACACCAGAGCAATCACAAATGCCTGTGAAGTCATGTGTCCCAAACATTATGATGCCCTGAAATGGGGGGGACTATGTATAAATACAGCTGTAATTTCTACATGGTGAAGACAAAATGTATAAAAATGGCCTTTATTTAAATCTGACAATGTGCACTTTAACCACATATGGTTATTTCAGGGCATCATAATGTCCAGAACAAGGGCCACAGTTTAAGAATAAGGGGTAGGCCATTTAGAACTGAGATGAGGTAAAGCTTTTTCAGTCAGAGAGTTGTGAATCTGTGGAATTCTCTGCCTCAGAAGGCAGTGGAGGCCAATTCTCTGAATGCATTCAAGAGAGAGCTGGATAGAGCTCTCAAGGATAGCGGAGTCAGGGGGTATGGGGAGAAGGCAGGAACGGGGTACTGATTGAGAATGATCAGCCATGATCACATTGAATTGCAGTGCTGGCTCGAAGGGCCGAATGGCCTCCTCCTGCACCTATTGTCTATTGTCTATATGAATTTTTCTATTACAAATCTCAGAGGCAAATAAATAAATGATTGGTCTTGGTCCCAAACATTATGGGGGACACTGTATCTATGTGCATATCTAAAAGTATCTCAAAGAATATCTTATCTGTTACCACAATAACCCCTGGCAGCACGTTCCGGGTACCCATCACTTTCTGAGATACAACTACACACAATAGTTCAGAAAAGGAACTAAAATTATGACTTGCAAACTGGCATTAGTCAGTCATCTTCCGAGAAACATTGTGCATTTACCCTGTCTATTCCTCTCATGATCTTATACACATCTAGAAGATCCTCCTTCGCTCCAAGGAATAAAGTCTGAGCCTGCTCAACCTCCCCCCATAGCTCAAGCCCTCGAGTCCTGGCAACATCCTTGTAAACATTCTTGGCCTCCTTTTATTCACAAAATGCTGGAGTAACTCAGCAGGTCAGGCAGCATCTCTGGAGAGAAGGAATGGGTGACGTTTCGGGTCGAGACCCTTCCTCCTTTCCAGCTTTCCTATAACAGGGTGACCAAAACTGAACACAATAGTCTAAATGTTGCCTCACCAATGTCTTGTACAACTGCAACATAACCTCCCAATTTCTATACTCAATACTGATGAAGGCCAATGTGCCAAAAGCCTTTTTGACCACTCTATCTACCCATGATGCCACTTTCAAGGAACTATGTACTTGCACTCCTAGATCCCTCTGCTCTACAACACTCCCCAGAGCCCTGTCATTCACTGTGTAGGTCTTGCCCACGTTAGACTTCCCAAAATAAAACAGCTTGTATCCTGTACTCCATCAACTACTCCTCAACCCACCTGCCCAACCAATCATCACCCTGCAACCATCTTCGCTATCTGCAATACCATCCACTTTATTGTCACCTGCAAACCTACTAATCGCACTCATCCATTTCTCCATTCCAAAAACCAACCTTCCACCATCACCCTCTGCTTCCTTCTATGAAACTAATTTTCTATCCAGTCAGCTAGCTCTCCTTGGATCCCAAGTGATCTTGGTAAGCCTAAGGTTTGGCTGATGCCTCCAACAGTTGGTAAGCCTAAGGTTTGGCTGATGTCTCTAACAAGCCTATGGTTTGGCTGATGTCTCCAACAGAGCAGCCTACCATGTGGAACCTTGTCAAATGCCTCACTGAAATACAGCTCTGCCCCAACCTTTAGGGTCTCGACCTGAAACATCACCCATTCCTTCTCTCCAGAGATGCTGCCTGACCCGCTGAGTTATTCCAGCATTTTGTGTCTACCTTCGTCCAAAGACTCAATCAAATTCAGATTCATGAGGCAATCAGGATGGAAAACCAGCTAATTTTGGAAGAAGTGGCTCACCTTGGTTTAATGGGATTGTTGGCACTCTGCTTGCATTAAATAAAAAAGCATCAGCTCCAGCATCTTCATTCCCAACAGAACAGGCATTCATGCTCAGTGTAAGCCACACCTGCAGTAATGATTCCAACTGAAATGAAATTAAAAACTGCATTAAAAGGGGGAAAAAATGGAATTGCAGACTAAAAGCAAGAGAAATAATTTGTATTTGATACCTGAACGTGATGAACTTGCAGCATGGAGAACAGCTTGTTGAAACATGCACTGAGCATTGGAATTGATGGTGGCGGCACAATCAGCTGACTAGATGAATGCAATCCTCTTAACAAGGAGTCATCAGTTCCAGGAGGAGGCTGAGATACTAAAGTAATTAAAAGAATTTAGCAAGGGATTGTTTGCTTGTCTGTTTTCCTATTAGCATATTCCCTAAATCTCATTTCTCTACAGATGGCAAAATACAATTGTAAATCCACGTAGTCTCTCGCGTATTAGTGGGCAGATTGGCAATTATTGCGTTGAATTTGGACGGCAATTATTGCGTTGAATTTGGACTGCAATTTTACTAATAGCTTGCTACTCCATGGCAAGCCTTTATGTGTCCCAGCATCCTGTACTCAGGAGAACTAAACAAGCCTGATCCAGCTTTCTAGAAGGAATTTTGCATTTGAAGGCTTCAGCATGCCCAGTTACATTGTCATTCATTTCTCTCATCACTTTACAGAAGTTTATTCCACCATAGAGTATTTTACAATATGCAGCAAACTCCTTAATAGTTTACCCAATTAACAATTTGGCTACAAATATGCATTTGTGTGCATTAATTGTCCTAAAGGCTTTATGAGGAGCTCTCCACCTGGAGGGGCAAATACCACAAGTACTTTAAGACTGCAGTTGATGCAAAGCAGCTTCCAATGCAGAGTATTACAAACGTATTACGATGGTACAAGAGTCTGTTTCTCACTTGACTCCATGCATGTCAGAACAAAACGTGCATTAATGAGCAAAATGAATCTAGACTCCTCACCTCCATTACCACATGACAGAGTCAAAGTAATAGCTTAACCACTAGACAACAATATTTAGTGCCCACCATATGGCCATTCTACTCTATGCATTCATCTGACCCCCAAATCAGTCACTGCTAGTGTATTAGGGCGTAATTTTAAAGTCTGCAACTGTCGGGTCATAACTAGAAAGCGAGGATGTAAAATGCAAAAATTTAGGCAGATCAAGTGCTTTCAGGAAACCTTTCTTCACATAAAAGGGTAGTGGAAATAATTTCTCATCTGCAAATTCTAGGTGAATTGAGAATTTCAAAGATTAGATTGCCAGATTTGTGTTTAATAAATATAGGCAAACATGTGCAGAGTAAGTAACAATATAAAGTAAAATTTATATAGCAGCCACTAAATAATGGATCAGGCCAACTTTTCTTCCATTCCTATTATTTAACACTTTGCTCTAGTAGTTAGTAATTCATCTGACTACCTGTGGGTGATGTGTTAGTAAGAGCCTGAAGAATGGAATCAGCTTCCAGTGTAGCCATCATCTTCAACATAAGCTCAGCTTGTTGCTCCAGACCAACCTCCAGGCGCGCATCGAGTGCTGCATTGAAAACCAAAACAAACCCATGTTACCCGCTTTTAGCTATTAGCCTGCCGTATCAAAATGCAAGATAAATGATGCATGAAACATACAAACCTTGTGATATGGAGACAGATATATTTTGAGATCCGTTCTTCTCACTAGCAGGTGGCGGTTTTGGCATCTGAATTCCAACACCACCAATATAAGGATTGTAATTGTAAGTGCCATAGTCCGTACCCCAATAATCATACCAAGTACTGCTAATGGGCTTTAGTGAACAAAAAAAATGTTGAATAATAACACTAAGCTGTTTAATGACGATTCTACTACTGCACACATTTTGTGTAATGATAGCATTCTTCACAAATTGACAGAAAGTTTAAATTTAAAGTATTAAATGTAATGATAAGGGAATCTAACATATGATGACTAAAATAAAGCAATCCCATACAGCCCTGAAACAGCCCAACTAAAATCACACAATATGAGCTTCGCCTGCCCCTTAAATTATTTGCATAACTAAAATTATGTTGCCTTGGGGTCCTTGGGGAGTGACATGAACATTCATTGAATATAATACATATACAGGTACTCCCCAGGTTGCGATGCTTCCGCTTGCGATAGTTCGACTTTGCGATGGTGCAAATGGCAGCGACCCGTAGCGACCCGTAGCGAGCCGCCGCTCGCCTCCGGCCACGTGATCGCGCGTTTTCAATGCATTTCGACTTACAATACTTTCGGTTTCCGATGGGTTCTCAGAATGGAACCCCATCAGACGGAAGCTGTATATTTTCAATTTAAAAAAAAATCCAATCTTAAAATGGATTTTAAAAAAAAGAATGAATGCATTTGAGGATAAATGATCTGGATTGACAAACCTCTGAATTGATCAATTTTAGATTAATTACATCACATGGTCAATTAACTTCTCTTTTCACACATTGCAGATTTAACATAAATGTGCAAGTGTACATTGTGTAAAAGTACGTACGACTGACTCTCGTTTAATCCTTTAGAACTGATATTGAAAATTTACAAGAAAAGTGGTGGGGAGGACACATTTCAGAAGGACGTGTACGGTTATAAAATTTAATATTGCCCAAAGCAACATAATGATAGCCCATTCCACCAATAACTAATAATTAGTTCTGCATGCAAAGATGTAATTTAATTGTGGGTACTCTACCTTGAACACTTTGGCAGCAAGGGGATCCTCATCAAAGTCAACATCTAGGGGACCAATATCAACATCCATGAGGTCTTGTAGCATGTCAAAGTCTTTGTCTTTATCTTTTTCCAAAGATGATGCAGACGGAGCACCTTTGGATGATGAAAACAGCTTTAACATTGCCAAGTATGTTAACTAATGTATGGAAATGGACCACATACACTCACCAGGCAATTTTAAGGCTGTGTTTTTGTTTTAAACTTATGAAAGCTTACAGTACTACTTGTTATGTAAAATTAATAAAAATAACAATATAGCATACAAGCGGTCGTAAATCACTCACCTGTAATATCTGGGGTTAAAGGTTCATCTATAGATTCCACTAGTGGAATCACAGATGATTGTGGCAGGGGATCATCAGCGTCAGTAACAGATACACCCACATCTTCACCCACTGCCCCTTCCTCCATACAGTCCACGGCAACTGGTGACAGCAGTTCACCTGTTCAAAATTTAAGTTAGTTTGTAGAATGTTACAACAGTTACTCAAAAATCATTAAATACCTACTATTTGCACACAAGCTGCACAAAAATCACAAAGGCTACAAAATACTAATTTGAGGAACAGGAAATAAATCATGATAGAAATTTTGAAATAGCAATTCACAACAGGCTGATTGACTCTACAAATGCTTAACGTGTTGATTGATCTGGTGCATACTTCCATTAAAGTGCACATGATCACATCACTACACCATTACACCTAGAGCATTTAAAATCACACATCTTTAAAGTAAATCACTAACATGTTCATTTACAAAAAAAAGGCAGATATTTGGGAGGCTCAGTGATGTAGGAGCATCGGATTCAGGGATCCTGGTTTGATCCTGTGGCTTTGTACATTCCACTTGTGACATGAGTTTCTGCCAGCTGTTTCAGTTTCCTCCTACTTTTCAAACATATACTGGTACATTAATGGCTACTATAAATTATCCTTATTACAACAAGGCAAAATAATTAAAGGGACATTAATGGACAGAGAATGACCAGACAAGATGAAAGGAAGAGCATTTTGATTATGTGCACTTAGTCCCACATGCAATACTATAACAAAGCCAATAAATTTCCCTTCAATTCTGCATTAGCTAGTCTTTTTATTAGGGACTTGATGAGGGAACTGAGGAGAGAAAAGAAGGAATAGATGCCCAGAGTAGGTGAATCGAGGACCAGAGGACATAGGTTTAAGGTGAAAAGATTTAATATGAATTTGAGGAATAATGTTTTCACACAGAGGGTGGTGGTGGGTCAAGCAGCCAGAGGATGTAGTTGAGGCTGGGACTATCCCAAAGTTTAAGAAACAGTTAGACAGGTACATAGATAGGGCAGGTTTGGAGGGATATGGACTAAATGCAGGCAGGTGGGACATGTTGGCCGTTGTGGGCAAGCTGGGCCGAAGGTCCTGTTTCCACGCTGTATCACTCTATGCTCTATAGTCATGGAGGAAGAATGGAAAGAGAAATAAAAGAGAAGATGGAAAAGAACCACAATCATAAGCAAAGAGCAAAGTTATTTGTAAAAGGAAATTGAAAGGAAGGTGTATAAATGCCAAGACAATTCTTTTTCCAGCTAATAAATTTAGAGAAAGAAAATCTGAAGAGTTTTGATAAGGACATGTTAAACACTGCTAACGCTGTAGGGAAACAAGTGTTATGTGCGAGAGCATATAAAATGATTGAGTGAATATTTCACAATCATCCACAGCAGAAAACTTTTATGCTATGTTTGAACACTTATCGGAAAAAATCTAATCATTTTTGAGGAAGAAACACGATTAATATATTTTTTTCTTGCTTCGTACCTGCCAAAATATCTTGAATCATGCAGGTCAAGGAATATTGTGCCCATGCTCCACCCCAGGAGATATCTCCCCTGTTGAAGTCTGTTCCTACCAGCAGAAGCAGCAGTCTTTCAAGTTGCTGACCATTAACTATTTCACAAAGGTGAATTGTCGGCCTTGTCGCATTTGCAATACGTGCCAGAACCTGCCAAAATAGTTCAGAGGTTCATGTGTTTCTATTATTAAAGATCATTGCAGAGCTGAGTTAGTTAAGTTACAGACAGCAAATACATTATCTTACTTACATTTTCCATGTTCAACATTTAATCAAGGAAATGAAATAAAAAAATTAAATTGCAGAGTTTTCAAGAATAGTATAATTGCAATCAATTTCTTCATATGTCCTATTTTCACCTGTTGGGAACTCTAAATACCATCTCAAAATGAGGGGCAAATATTTCTACAAAAGTGAGTAAAATACTACACCAAAAAAGGACAGCAGACATTTAATACATATTTCAGCAAATAGGATTACTATCACCAGTAGTTCGAATGTTACCATTGATAAAAAGCTGTTAAATAGGATAAAAGATAGTGTAAGGAATTTGGTCACAGACTGGTTAATCTTACTGAATGACAGAAGGCATTCTGTCCTAAAGGACTTACAAAGCAATTTTAGCCCCTCTCAAACAGCATATCGTATCAATATTTTTGAAATCTCTCATGAATACCAAACAAAGTTTCATAAAAGAATTACCATAATACCTAACAGGATAGCTTAGTTATTAACCACAGTTGAACGATAGATAACCCAAAATAAAAATACTGAAATTTGAAAGTGAAGATTTGAGTGCAAGAGTTAGGATGTCAGAAAATTGTTAAACAAAATACCGATTCACTAAGGAAGACACAAACAATCTCCCAGATGTACTAGAGGACAGAGGATCTAGGGGGATAGAGGAACTTTAAAAAAGTTGCATTAGGCAAGAAATAGTATTAGGTCTGCATCCCAGGGTACTCAGGGAGGTGGCTCTAGAAATAGTGGACGCATTGATGATCATTTTCCAATGTTCAATAGATTCAGGATCAGTTCCTGTGGATTGGAGGATAGCTAATGTTATCCCACTTTTCAAGAAAGGAGCGAGAGAGAAAACGGGGAATTACAGACCAGTTAGCCTGACTTCGGTGGTGGGAAAGATGCTGGAGTCAATTATTAAAGAGGTAATAACGGTGCATTTGGAGAGCGGTAAAAGGATAAGTCCAAGTCAGCATGGATTTATGAAAGGGAAATCATGCCTGACTAATCTTCTGGAATTTTTTGAGGATGTGACAAGTAAAATGGATGAAGGGGAGCCAGTGGATGTAGTGTATCTAGACTTTCAGAAAGCCTTTGATAAGGTCCCACACGGGAGATTGGTGAGCACAATTAGAGCACATGGTATTGGGGGTAGGGCGTTGACATGGATAGAGAATTGGTTGGCAGACAGGAAGCAAAGAGTAGGAGTAAACGGGTCCTTTTCAGAATGGCAGGCAGTGGCGAGTGGAGTGCCGCAAGGCTCGGTGTTGGGGCCGCAACTGTTTACCATATATATTAATGATTTGGATGAAGGAATTAGAAGTAACACTAGCAAGTTTGCAGATGACACAAAGCTGGGTGGCAGTGTGAACCGCGAAGAGGATGTTAGGAGGTTGCAAGGTGACTTGGACAGGTTGAGTGATTCGTGGCAGTTGCAGTATATATAATATAGATAAATGTGAGGTTATCCACTTTGGCGGCAAAAACAAGGAGGCAGATTATTATCTCAATGGTGTCAGGTTAGGTAAGGGGGAAGCACAGCGAGACCTGGGTGTCCTTGTACACCAGTCACTGAAAGTTGGCGTGCAGGTACAACAGGCAGTGAAGAAAGCTAATGGCATGTTGGCCTTCATAACAAGAGGATTTCAGTATAGGAGTAAAGAGGTTCTTCTGGAGTTGTATAGGGCCCATATCTGGAGTATTGTGTACAGTTTTGGTCTCCTAATTTGAGGAAGGACATCCTTGTAATTGAGGCAGTGCAGCGAAGATTCACGAAATTGATCCCTGGGATGGCGGGATTGCCATATGAGGAAAGATTGAAAAGACTAGGCTTGTATTCACTGGAGTTTAGAAGGATGAGAGGGGTTCTTATAGAGACATATACAATTATAAAAGAACTGGACAAGCTAGATGCAGGAAAAATGTTCCCAATGTTGGGGGAGTCCAGAACCAGGGGCCACAGTCTTAGAATAAAGGGGAGGCCATTTAAAACTGAGGTGAGAAGGAATTTTTTCACCCAGAGAGTTGTGAATTTGTGGAATTCCCTGCCACAGATGGCCGTGGAGGCCAAATCACTGGATGAACTTAAGAGAGTTAGATAGAGTTCTGGGGGCTAGTGGAATCAAGGGATATGGTGAGAAGTTGGGCACAGGTTACTGATTGTGGATGGTCAGCCATGATCACAATGAATGGCGGTGCTGGCTCGAAGGGCCGAATGGCCTCCTCCTGCACCTATTTTCTGTTTCTATGATTCTATGATTCAACTGTACTTGGAGCATTCTGTGCCATTGTGGTCACCACACCACAGGAAAGTAGTGATTAAGATAGAGAGGGTACAGAAAAGATTCACACAGAAGCTGCAGATATTGGAGGGCTTGAGTTATCAGGAAACACTGGATTGGCTGGGTCTGTATTCTCTGGAGGGGAGGAAGTCCAGAGGTGACATGATAGAGGTATATAAAACTGGAGGGCATGGATTTTGGATGAGAGGGAAGAGATTGTAAGGGATTAACGAGTAACTTTTTTAATGCAAAGAGAAGGTAGTGCCTGGAATGGTGATTTTAGAGGCAGGAGCATTAATAACATTTAAGAGGTATCTGGACAGGTATTTAAATAAATAGGGCATAGAGGGATATGGCGTTAAATACAGGCAAGTGGGATTAGCCTAGATCAGCATGATGGGTGCGTAGATATGTCAGGTCAAAGGGTCTGATCTACACTATAACTATTATGTATAAACTGCTAACATATCGCATTAACATGCCATCCGTCCGCATTGAGTGAATGCAGCTCACGTTTTACTTATTGATGGTATGTATGTTAGACAATAGACAATAGGTGCAGGAGGAGGCCTTTTGGCTCTTCGGGCCAGCACCGCCATTCATTGTGATGATGGCTGATCATCCACAATCAGTACCCCGTTCCTGCCTTCTCCCCATATCCCTTGACTCCGCTATCTTTAAGAGCTCTATCTAACTCTCTCTTGAAAGCATCTTACTGTGGTCATGTATGATTTCAATATGCAGGTAGACTGGGAAAACCAGGATGGCACTGGATCCAAAAAAGAAATTTGTAGAGTGCCTACCAGGTGGCTTCTTAGAGTAGCTTGTAGTGAGGTCTACCAGGGAAAAGGCAATTCTGGTTTGGTATTGTGTAACGGACCAGATTTGATTCGGAAGCTTATGGTAAAGGAACCCCGAGGAGACAGAGATCATAACATGATAAACTTCAAACTGCAGTTTGAGAGGGAGAAGATTAAATTAGAGGTGTCTGTATTACTGTCGAGTAAAAAGTAACTACAGAAGCACGAGGGAGGAGCTGGCTAAAGTTGACTGGAAAGTTGACTAGCAGGAATGACAGGAACAGCAATGGCAGGAGTTTGTGGGAGTAATTTGGAAGATGCTGTATCGTTTCATCCCAAAGAGGAAGAAAGATTCTAAGGGAAGAATGAGGTGACCGTGGCTGACAAGGGAAGTCCAAGACAGCATAAAATAAAATAAAAGGCATACAATATTGCAAAGATTAATGGGAAGCTACAGGATTAAGGAGCTATTAAAAACCAACAGAAGGTAACTAAAAAGGCAATACGGGGAGAAAAGATTAAATATAAAGATAAGCTAGCCAATAATAAAAAAGAGGATAGCAAAAGTATTTTTGAGATATATGAAGAACAAGAGAGAGGCAAGAGTGGACATTGGACTGCTGGAAAATTACACTAGAGAAGTGATAATGGAGAATAAAGAAACGGTAGATGATTTTTTTGCATCAGTCTTCACTGTGGAAGACACCAGCAACATCCCTGAAATTCAAGAGAGTTAGGAGGCAGAAGTTAGTGGAGTTGCTTTGACTAAGGAGAAGGTGCTTGGGAAGCTGAAAGGTCTGAACGTGGATAAATCACCTGGACTAGATGGATTACACCCCGTGGTTCTTAAAGAGGTAGCTTTAGAGATTATGGAGGCATTAATGGTGATCTTTCAAGAATCACTGGAGGCAGGAAAACTGGACTGGAAAATTGCAAATGGTACTCTGTTGGGAATGAAACAAAAGAAGGGAAACTATAGGCTGGTTGCCCGACTTCAATGGTTGGGGAGATTTTAGAGTCCATTATAAAGTGTGAAGAAGGGACTCGACCCGAAACGTCACCCATTCCTTCTCTCCTGAGATGCTGCCTGACCAGCTGAGTTACTCCAGCATTTTGTGAATAAATACCTTCGATTTGTACCAGCATCTGCAGTTATTTTCCTACATTATAAAGGGTGAGGTTTCCAAGGACATAGAAGCACATGATAAAACTGGCATGGTTTTGTAAAGGTGTCTTGCCTGACGGTTGGAATCCTTTGAGGAAGTAATTTGCAGGATAGATGAAGACGAGTCAGTGGATGACATTTACCTGGATTTTCAGAAGGTCTTTGATATGTGAGGCTGCTAAAGAAGATGAGCCCATGGTATTAGAGGCAAGATACTAGCATGGATAGAAAGTTGGCTGGATGGCAGAAGACAGAGTGGGAACAAAAGGGGCTATTTCTGGTTGGCTGCCAGTGACTAGTGGTGTTCCGCAGGGGTCGGTGCTGGGGCCGCTACTCGTCATGTTGTATATCAATGGTTTGGATGAGGGAATTGAAGGCTTTGTGGCTAAGTTTGCAGATGATATGAAGATAGGTGGAGGGGCAGGCTGCATGAAGAAAGTAGTGGGGTTAGCAGAAAGACTTGGACAGGTTGCGAGTGTGGGGAAAAAAGTGGCAGATGGAATACAACATAGCAAAGTGCGGAGTCATGCATTTTAGTAGTAGGAATAAACGCATACTTTTTTTCTAAATGGGGAGAGGATTCAGAATCAGAGCTGCAAAGGGATTTGGAAGTGTTGATGCAGGATTCCCAAATAGTTAATTTGCAAGCTGAATCGGTAGTAAGGAAAGCAAATGCAATGTTATCATTTATTTTGAGAGGACTAGAATATAAAAACAGGGATGTAATCCTGAGGCTTTATAAAGCACTGGTCAGACCGCATCTGGAGTATTTTGAGCAGTTTTGGGCCCCATATCTGAGGAAGGATGTGCTGGCTTTGGAAAAGGTCCAGAGGAAGTTTACAAGAACGATCCCGGGGATGATTGGGTTAATATTTGAAGAGCATTTGATGGCACTGTACCTGCACTCGCTTGAGATTCAAAGGATGAGGGAGGGCCTCACTGAAACTTGACAGAGTAGATGAGAAGAGCTTGTTTCCACTAGTGGGAGAGTCTATAACCAGAGGGCACAGCCTCAGAATAAAATCACGTGCCTTTGGAAAGGAGATGAGGAGGAATTTCTTTAGTTGGTGGGTGGTGAATCTGTGGAATTCATTGCCACAGATGGCCTTGGAGGCCAAGTCATTGGGTGCTTTTAAAGCAGAGATTGACAGATTCTTGATTAGTACGGGTGTCAATGTTATGGGGAGAAGGCAGGAGAATGGGGTTAGAAGAGAGAGGTAGATCAGCCATGATTTAATGGCAGAGTAGTCTCGACGGCCCAAATGGCCTTATTCTGCTCTTACGACTGTTTTGTCTGGTAAATAGCGTGAACAAACTCAAACGGTACATTACACTTTGTATGATGAAGCGATTGGGAATTGTTTGTGCAATTTTCTGTTTATCCTATCTATTTATCTATATTTATCCATACAGACATCACTTCCCTTATTCCATGCTTGCACAAGTCAGAGATTTGCATTTGATCAGAAAACTTAAATAAAGAGCAACGGTAATAAAAGTAATATTTGTGGCATATTAATGCGAGGCAGTCTCCAGCAACATCTCCAAACCATTCATTTTTCAAAATTCTTTGAGTCAAATTCTAGAGTTTTATCTTGCATTAACACAAAGAAAAGAATAGGAGGCTGAAGAAATTGGGAGATTAAGTAGATTTTACCCATACATCTTTAGCATACATTTAACAGAAAAATAATCTAACTTGCACAATTTTCCAAGCAGCAGCAAAGAGCCAGACTGAAGAAATGCATGGAGCAAATAGGAGCCAGCGCTGCCGTCGCAGCTGCGGCTTGCCTGCAGTCCGTCTGTCTTTTGTGTTTTTTGTTGTTTTTGTCTGAATTGTAGTTTAATATGATGTAGTGTTGTATGTTATGTTGGGGGGGGGGGGGGGGGGGGGGTGGTGGGAGGGAACGGGAACTGTAACATTCTCTCTCCAGAACGGAGACGTGACCTTTGTTCTGTGTCGTGTCTCCGTTCCCGTTGCGGCCTACCACCGGCCATTCACCTGGGACCACCTGGGGCTCTGGTTCGCAGAGCCCGCGGCGCGGACTCACCACCTGCGGCGCTGGCTGCCTGCGAATGCTGCGGGCGCGGCTGCGACTCGTCTCCGGAGGCTCCGGCGCGGGCCGCGTGGACGTCGGAAGCCCGCAGACCCCTGGATGGGGGCCGACATCGGGAGCTCCGGCAGCGGCAGAGGCAGCGTGTTCGCCCGCCCCGAATCGCGGGGCTTGGGTCGGCCCGTCGCGGACCTTTCACCGTCCGGCGCGGCCTGAAATAGGCCGTGGACCTTTCACCGCCCAGCGGGGGCTTCAATATCGGGAGCCCCGACCGCCCCGACGCGGCAACTCCAACAGCCTGACCGCGGGACAAGACGGCAGGGGAAGAGAAAAAGACATTTTGGCCTTCCATCACAGTGAGGAGGGACTGGAGGAGACTCACTGTGATGGATGTTTCTTTTTGTTTGGTGTTTGTTGTGATTGTATGTGTTATTGCATTTTTATTGATTAATCTTATTGGTCTTATTGTTCAACTGCGGGTAATGTTTCATTTTACTACACATTTATGTGTATGTAACAAATAAACGACTATTGACTATTGATTGATTGATTGAGAGATACAGCATGGAAACAGGCCCTTCAGCCCACCGAGTCATAGAGTCGTAGAGTGATACAGTGTGGAAACAGGCCCTTCGGCCCAACTCGCCCACACCGGCCAACAATGTCCCAGCTACATTAGTCCACCACTTGCCTGCGCTTGGTCCATAACCCTCCAAACCTGTCCTATCCATGTACCTGTCCAACTATTTCTTAAATGATGGGATAGTCCCAGCCTCAACTACCTCCTCTGGCAGCTTGTTTCATACACCCACCACCCTCTGTGTGAAAAAGTTATCCCTTGGATTCCTATTAAATCTTTTCCCCTTCACCTTGAACCTATGTCCTCTGGTCCTCGATTCCCCAACTCTGGGCAAGAGACTCTGTGCATCTTCCCAATCTATTCCTCTCATGATTTTGTATACCTCCCTGACCATCGATCACTCGTTCAAACCAGTTGTGTTATCCCACTTTCGCATCCATTCCCTACACAGCCAATTTATTGAGGCCAATTAACCTACAGGACCCACGAATCTTGGGATATGGGAAGAAACCGGAGGAAACCTACATAGTCAAACTCACACGTGTAAACTCCATACAGATAATACCAGGTCAGGATCGAACCCGGCTCTCTGGTGGTGTGAGGCAGTAGCTCTATCAGCTGAACTGCTTTTCTTGGCAAGATCAATACAATATTGAATGCGAGGGTGTGTAGAGTTGTTGCCAAAACAATTTATGATATTTAAGAGAAAATAAACACAGAGGTTGCCAAAGATAAATAAAAGGAAAACTATTAACTATTTTGGATAAAAGGGACTTTTAACTCCAGAGACATGGCAAACCCAGTCTGAAGAAGGGTCTCAACCCGAAACGTCACCTATTCCTTTTATCCAGAGATGCTGACTGACCTGCTGAGTTACTCCAGCTTTTTGTGTCCATCTTTGGTTTCGCCCAGCATTGGCCTTCCTACACAAATCCAACTTAAAGATCCCTCCCTCCATTCTTACATTTCATTGTCACCCTTTATAATAATAATAATAATAAAGTACCTTTATTGTCATCCAAAAACTTGTTTTTGGACGAAATTACGTTACCCACAGTCAACAATGAGAGGCAATAAAAAAGAAAGCAATAAAACACACAATCACAAAAACCAACATAAAACAAAAAACATCCATCACAGTGAGTCCTCCAGTCACCTCCTCACTGTGATGGAAAGCCAGAATGTCTTCTCCATCTCTAAGTTTTGTTCACCTCACCTGCATCCTCTTATTACTTTGCCAGCCTTGGTCCCCAACCTTATCTCTTTTCTTGCTCTCTCCCACCATCGACAATGTGTCAAGAAGGGTCCGACTCAAAAGGTCATTTAACCATGTCCTCCTGGGATGGTGCCTAATCCGCTGAGTTACTCCAGGACTTTTGTTCTTCACAAGATTGTAGCATCTGCAGTTCCTTTTGCCTTCTCCTTAATCTCCCTCCTGCTCTACAACCGTTCATGATACACAGCTACAATCCTGCTCTTAATTATCCACATTTAACACCTTGACATTAGCACTGGGCTTCAGCTTCAAAGGTCCTTAATAACAACATACCTACATCTCAAAGCTATTTATTCACAAAATGCTGGAGTAACTATGTAGTTATACTACCTACATCTCTCTACTTTCGAAGGTAGACACAAAATGCTGGAGTAATTCAGCGGGTCTTGGGTGGGTGTAATTCAGCGATTCATACCGCTGGGGTGTAAACTACCCAAGCAAAATATGAGGTGCTGTTCTTCCAATTTGTGCTGGGCCTCACTCTGACAATGGAGGAGGCCCAGGACAGAAAGGTCAGATTGGGAATGGGAGGGGGAGTTGAAGTGCTAAGCCACCGGGAGATCAGGTAGGTTAAGACGGACTGAGCGGAGGTGTTCAGCGAAACGATCGCCGAGCCTGCGCTTGGTCTCGCCGATGTAGAGACCTGGAACAGCGGATACAGTAGATAAGTAGTTTCTCTACTTACAGTACAGTACTTACTGTACAGTAGTTTCCCTACTTTCAGTTACCTGTTCTGACAGCTCTTTCTGGGCTGGTAACAAATTTAGTGAAAAATTACATCCATTTACAGCGAGAAAATACTTAATTTTCTTATCTGTTTTATCTTCAGTTTTGCACTGTTTCCACAAATAAGGAAACCACAAACCCCAGCGTGCGAGTGTGCTTCCCTCTTTCCCATCTTCTTGTATTGCTTTTATTGTTGTCCCCTTTACCACTTCCCCTTGATAACAATGATCTATTCCGCATTATCCTTGAGCTGCATCCCCTTTGTTCTCTCGTTTTCACACCCCTCCCTTCCATATCTCTGTCTCCCTCTCCGCTGACTCAGTCTGAAGGGTCAACCTGAAACATCACCCATTCCTTCTCTCTAGAGATGGTGCTTGTCCCGCTGAGTTACTCCAGCATTTTGTGTCTATCCTCGGTGTATACCGGCATCTGCAGTTCTCCCTTACACCTTCCTGGCATTGGTAGCCTTTGTGTTCTGGCCTATCACCCTGCAAGTTGTCTCCACCTTCATCCTCTCCTCCCCTGACTCTATCTGCCTCTGATTTTCTTTTGTTTATCATCCACCATTTCCTAACTCCACTCCTCCCCTATCTGGCTCCATCAGCCTGTCACCCTTCACCCCTCCTCAGTCCAACAATCATCTACTGACCCATCTCACCACTCCCCTCTGCTCTTCATACTACCATTTCCACATGTAATCTTGATAGAGGGTTTTGATCCATAACACTGACATGCCCTTTGCTCTCCCTTCTCAGATACTGCTCACCCCACCATATTAGGCTTTCCCCATGATCTCTGCACAAACCCCCAACTTGCTGGCTGAACTTCAATGACTGTTTAACATTTTCTCATGAGCAGGCTTAAAGGAGTAGAGGCACAGATAGAGTGGATGTGGAAATGATGTGAGGGTGTCTAGGACCAGAGGTCAAAGCCTCAAAATTAAATGGCGCTCTTTTAGAAAGGAAGCGAGGAGGAACTTCTTGAGTCAGAGGGCAGTTAATCTGTGGAACTCATTGCCACAGAGGGCCATGGAGGCCAAGTCAGTGGATATTTTTAAGGCAGAGATAGACAAATTCTTGATTAGAACGGGTGTCAAGGGTTATGGGGAGAAGGCAGGAAAATGGGATTAGGAGGCAGTGATCAGCCATGATTGAATGGCAGAGTAGACTCGATGGGCTGAATGGCCTAATTCTACTCCGATGACTTGAGAGTACAAAATTGCCCAGATTTCCACTGCGAAACCTGACACTGATCCTGCATCAGTTTGGACCATGGTGTAGAAAAATGTAGCCTGTTCCTTGGAATGGAGATGGATGGCCTCAAAGGAACAATAATGAATGAGAATACCCCAACTATCAATATTCACAAAGATAAATTGCTTCCATCTTTTCCATTGTTTGTGTTTTTGGTTGTTAAAAGAAATCTTTCAATTTTAATTGTTTCAATGTTTCAAAACAGTTTCTGAGTAAATAGCAGGTATATTCAGAAACATTCAAAGTCCTTTGCAGACAGACGCAAAAAACTGGAGTAACTCAGCCGGTCAGGCAGCATCTCTGGAGAAAAAGGATAGATGACATTTCGGGTTGGGACCCTTCTTCAGACTGAGAGTCAGGGGAACAGGTCCTTTGTAGGTTTGACCTGTGACAGAATCTGGAGCATAGCTTCGGCAACAATTGAATAATTTTCCAGCAGTTTCCTGAGGAAGTGGTGGGGACTTATTCTGGCCCAACTGCATAAGAGAATTACATTGCTCAAGGACTCTGCACTGCCAGCTACAAGTTCTGGTCTCTCAGTTTTCCCCAGACGTTCAATATAACTGAGTTTGCAGTCATGATCACAAATCCTTGCCTATAAACCTTTGCTCTATACCAAGAATAGTTTTTAAAGATTTAATATTTTAAGCTGTAGTCACTCCCACACAAATCTTATTCCATTCCAAAAGTGAGATTTTCAAATAAAAGGTAACTCTAAAATAGCTCTCTCTCCCTTTTAAAAAAAACATATTTGAGATTGTTTCAATTTGTCTAAAACTAATCCACCAATTTCAAGTGCCAAGAACAGTACTGTGTAAACAATGTTCTTATATTTACCCATCAAAGTATCAGATTACTATTGTTATTTTGTAAGAATTTCACTTCTCATATTTTAGGCCATTAATAAAGCAATTCAAGGTAGACACAAAGTGCTGGAGTAAATCAGCGGGTCAGGCAGCATCTCTGGAGAGAAGGAATGGGTGATGTTTCAGTCTGAGTTACTCCAGCATTTTGTGTCTGCCTTTGATTTAAACCAGCATCTGCAGTTCTTTAGTAATTAATAAAGCAATTACCAGCTGTTCCCACAGGTAATATCTGGTATATTTTAGTATGGTATTTATTTTCTAATTTGAAGAACTATATCAACTCAATAAGAAAATGTTAAAAGTTACAGAAGACTAGAAAAACTGGCCTCATTTATCAATAAACAAAAAAGTTACAATTCGCAATTACTGGAATTTTCCAAAGGAAAGATTTCTACTAAAAGATTAAAAGACAGTCATACAGCACAAAACAAGCCCTTCGGCCCAACTTGCCAATCTACACTAGTCCCACCTGTCCACATTTGGCCCATATCCAGTCAATTATATTTGTATAGCACATTTAAAAACAACCCACGTTGAC
This sequence comes from Rhinoraja longicauda, assembly GCF_053455715.1. Classification (NCBI taxonomy): domain Eukaryota; kingdom Metazoa; phylum Chordata; class Chondrichthyes; order Rajiformes; family Arhynchobatidae; genus Rhinoraja; species Rhinoraja longicauda. The sequence continues at coordinate 470,462 of NC_135961.1, read as the reverse complement.
CAAAGTGCTGCACATCTGATTAGGAAAAAAAAAAGAAGGAAGTTATAGTGGTCACTTGACATACACAGATCAGGAGGACGGGCCCAACGGGTAAGAGTGGGGCTGGGGGAGGAGAGAATGGGGGGTGTGGGGACGGGCCCAACGGGCCCGCTTTGAACGGGCACACTTGTTCTAGTATCCCTCTAAATCTTTCCAATCCATGTACTTGTCCAAATGTCCTTTAAGTGTTGCTATAGCACATTGGTTCATGAATTGTCAACTGGAGGGCCTAATATTAAAACCAGAGACATAAGAATAAGAGGCTAAAGAGAGTATGTTGTTACAGAGGGTTATCAGAAGAGAAATAATAAATAATGCAAAAAGAAAAATGGGAAGTGTCAAATAATGGGATTAAATATAGATTACACTTCCGAGTGTTGACAAGCATTGAGTTAGTTACCTATGCTGCATCTACTGATTTCTTAACCTCCAAATGTTTTAATTTTTGGACATAAACTTTAACTACTGTCACCCATTCCTTCTCTCCAGAGATGCTGCCTGACTTGCTGAGTTACTCCAGCATTTTGTGTCTACCTTCGATTTAAACCAGCACCTGCAGTTTTTTTCCCTACACTACTTGAACTACATATGTTTTACTGGCACTGCTTCAATGGTGATAGGGTTAATCAAGATTTAAGGATACAGCAACTGACTACCAACCGTGTAACAGCAGAATCCTTCTGGCATTTTCAAATCTGGGAAAGTACTTGGAATATTTTTATTCCAACAGCCAAGGGCATCCATAATCACTCACCTTGCAGACAAAGAGCAAAAGATCTGCATGACAAGTAAAGTCCATGGAGAGAAGAAATAGTGCAAGCTTCTGCACCACAGCAATGCACCGATCATGGGACAAAGTAAACGGAAGTGGCTCCACTTCTGGGGATTCTTTTGTTGAGAATGATTCTGAATCAATGGGATTTCGAGGCCACTCAGCAGTCCGGCGCAGACGAATAAGGTCTTTAAAGTGCTGGCGTGGAAGAGAAGTTTAAACAAATTGCCATTAACTTTTCAATTAAATTGCCCCTACTGTACTTGCACATGCAATAAAAAATAAACATTTTCAGGAGAAAAGAATAACTCCACCAATAGGCATTGCATAAACACAATCTCAACAATCTGTTTCAATTTTTTAAAATACAGGATTCTGATAAAATAAATGTAGAGATAATGTAAAAGGAAAACACCCTGTACATCGAAGAAAGACACAAATTGCTGGAGCAACTCAGCGGAAAAGGCAGCATCTCTGGATAGAAGGAATGGGTGACGTTTTGGGTCGAGACCCTTCTTCAGATGTCACCTATTCCTTCTAACCAGAGATGCTGACTTTTCCGCTGAGTTACTCCAGCATTGTGTGTCTATCTTCAGTGTAAACTAGCATCTGCAGTTTCTTCCTACACCCTGTACATTGCCGTCTAAACCTTTCACAGCCGCTCTGGGACAGTCAGGGAGCTGGGCTGAGACGCATTGTGAGCTTGGCTCTGTGCCCCTCAATGGTGAGGAAGGGAGTAACAAATCTGTTACTCTCTCAGGTCTGTTACCAGCATCCAAATTGCAACTCTGCATGAGGAACATAGCTAACTTAATTTAACATTAAAAACATGAATGTTAGTTTTGAAAACAAATTTTCAGATTGTTGCATACTTTTTGAAAATCCTGTTTTACAAAGGCTAATCATTTTGAATAATTAATAACTTGAAAAGCTAAAGAATCATCTCAGTTAACAGTGGTAACTGGCTCTTCAACCTCCTACAATCAGATTTTTCAGAATCTTCAATATTCCTGCTGCCTCTTTACCCTTGATAACATGGCCACTAAATTCATGGCTGGTCATCTCTCCCTTCTTCAACTCCAGTGGTATTCATCCTCACCAAAGCAATGAAATAACCACAAAATCCAAACATTTTCTGCAACTGCTGTTTTACCTTTCATGTTGGAAACATAGAAAATAGGTGCAGGAGGGGCCATTCGGCCCTTCGAGCCAGCACCGCTGAATTGTTCTGAGCATTTCATTCATACTCTAACTATACTATTCTCACCCCTTTCCTCTCCATATTCAATTCAGAAGGAGCTAATCAATCTTTTTAAAATGTATTCACAAGACTAGCTTTTGTTGAGTCTTTCCCTGTCACATACCTTCAACAGGCCAAGAATCGTAGAACACTTCAGCATAGGAATGGGCCCTTTGGGCCACAATATCTAGGCCGAACAAGATGCTGTTAAACTGATCTCATCTGCCCGTACATGATCCACATTCCTCTATTCCCTGCACTTCCATGTGCCTATCTAAAAACCTCCAACATCATCATCTTATCTGCATCCATCACCACCCCAGGCAATGTGCATCAGCCCCCCCCCCCCCCCCCCCCCCTACTCTCTGTGTAAGAAACCTACCACGAACATCACCATTAAACTTGCCCACCTCATCCAATCTCCTACAATCCCTTTTGGACTCTCACTATTCCGATGGTCTATAAGCGTTTTCTCTGCCCTTTTCTCATGACTTGCCCAAACACTAATATTAATTGTTGTTCTACACCCATCTAAATCCCAAGGCATCTAAAATTTGCTGGCCCTATTCTCACATTATCCATTTGATTTGATCACTTCTCAGGCCTTCTAATTATCCTTTCGCCATGCTTCCCTTCCTTATATAACTTATACAACTCTACCCAAACATAGCTTCCTAAAAGAATCAGTTGTTCGGACTCCAGATTCTGCACTTTCCCTCCTGCATCTCAATCTCACCCAATCCTCTCCCCACGCAAGAATTCTAAATACCAATGGTTTTTACTAATTCTTTCCTCAGTTTGATTTTGATTAACAAGGTCTAGGTTACAACATACCTTCAGGTAGCCCACCTGAAGCTACTTTGATATATTAAGACCATGGCAGATCTATGCTTCAAATCCTCTTTCCTGTCCAATCCCCATATCCTCCAAGTGCACTGTGTCCAAAAATTATTTTGCCCCACCTTGAATAAGCTTACCATGCATCAACAATCCACTAGGGTAGCAAACTCCAAAGATTTACAATTCTCCACTTCAAGGAATACTAATCTAAATGCCTGATTTATTCTCCCCCGACATCCAATTCCCAACATTCCAGCTGTAGGAAACAGCGATTTGCATTCACTCAACCAATCCCTTCAGTTGCCTCAATAAGTTCACCTTTTACTCTTCTAGCATACACTAATCTGATTCACTCTTTTTCACAGAAATTTGCCTTCATCCATGAAAATAAAAATGATTTGCTGTACACCGACTTAATGCAACTTTATGAAGTATGAAGACCACATTGCAATAAAGCCCATTGTACCACTTGCTCTCTTATGTGATAGCATCACATCCGTTTGGATGTCAAGATTCCTTTTTAGCCCCAAACTATTAGCTATAGATAGATCATTTCCACTTCCGACCAAATTGTTTACATTTTACTTACCCCACATTGTCTTTATCTACCATCTCTTGCCTACTCACTCGAACGAACTTGGTTTGCAAACTCAGCATCCTGCTCGCAACTCAGCTTCCCATTGTCCCTGCTTTATATCAGCAACTAGCTGTATCCTGCCTTTTCACATTGTTATTTAAAAGCATGAATAGCCGAGGCCCCAGGACTGCTCCCAGGAGTACCTCCACTAATAACATTGGATCTGTGAACCACAGTAGCATGATTTTCTACGTTAAAGAAATACTATATAAGTGCAATTTGTTGCTGCAAATAAAAAGATTCTTGTCCTGATCTGGACCAATAGCACTGCAACCATTTGAAACACTTAAGCTATAGAACAAAAACAGACGTCATACCTTTGACGTAGCTTGCTTTAGTTTTGCCTGTTCTACCAAAAGTTTATATGAGGATCCTTTGCTGCTCTGGATCTTCTCTTTTTCTATTTGCTCAACTAACGCCTTTTGTTTTGCTTTTAACAAATTGAGTTGCTGCAAAAAAGGTCAAGTTAGTTGTCAGTTGGATATGTATAAACACCCCAAAACACATGCTAAAACTACAGCATTTCCTTAAACACCCTGACTTTTCACAAAGAAAGCTGATGGGTTTGCCTCTTTCCCTTCCCTTCAAGCTTTCTCCTCATACTTTATTTTATCTCAGTAATGCTGACAAAAACCTGTCTTAAAATACCTGGAAGGTAACCTGTTCGAAACATTTTGCAGACGTACCTCTTGATACAACTAATCTTCCTCACTGCCCATCCCTGATTCCAAGTTCACTTAAAACGAAGAACTCTTTTGGGCCATGGCAGGTGAAAACCATATCCCAATACTTGCCACAGCACACCAGAGGGTATCCAGCAAGGATCAAGTCTCAGTTACACTTTGAAAGCAAAAATCACTTTGAACATTTTCCCATACACACTTTCTCCAAATTATGGTAATTAGAGAAGAGATCCCATACACCGTACATATATTCTGTAATTCTCTTAGCAACTTTGATTTTGTGAACTAGAAGCTCATTGTATTCCAGCACGTTCGCAAATATTAAGGCAGAGTATAAAATCTAAAGAGAATTTATTCATTGTTAATACCTGTTTATGGTGTATGAGCTGCTTTCGAATTTTTCTTGAATATAGTCTGTCAAGACTACTGCTCCCTTTAGTGGATCTGCCTGAACACTGCGACTGAAGATTGTTATTGATGAAACTCCATTGGTTTCCTATAGAAAAGTACATTCCAGGCCTTTAGAACAACAATGAACTGAATTCAAAACTTTTAACGCTATGCAAAATAGATTTTTCAACATTACTCAATGTGTACATAATCTGTTTGTACGGTGCATTTGCACACCATTATACTCCAGAAGGAAAACACTATTCTGTCATTTCATTAACCACCATGTCTTTTACTATGCAACCTGTACTTTGAATTAACAAGCAAAAAAAACGGAAAATGCTTGAAAGTTTGTTATTTTCTATCAATTGAATTGGCAGAGATCAATATGGCAACAGACATTTATAACATTTACTTTCCTATTTTTTCACTTCTTTGGAGCTCATTAGGCCCTTCAGATCTCTGCTTCCTATTCAAGCATTCTCATATTCCATTCTTCCACTTATTTCCTTGTAACCCCAAGTCCATCAATTCCCTCTTAATTCTCCTACCATTCATCTATACTATGTGTACCTAAGAGCAACTAATTAATCCTTCCTCATATTTAGGGTCATGAGAAAATCGAGTACCCAGGGAAAACACAGAAACGTTGAAAATAGGTCATTTGGCCCTTCGAGCCAGCACCGCCATTCATTGTTATCATGGCTGATCATCTACAATCAGTAACCCATACCTGCCTTCTCCCCATATCCCTTGATTCTACTAGCCCCTAGAGCTCTGTCTGACTCTCTTTTAAATTCATCCAGTGAATTGGCCTCCATTGCCTTCTGTGGCAGAGAATTCCACAATTTCACAACTCTCTGGATGAAAAAGTTTCTTGTCACCTCAGTTTTAAATGCCCTCCCCTTTATTCTTAGACTGTGGCCCCTGGTTCTGGTCTCCCCCAACACTGGGAACATTTTTGCTACATCTAGCTTGTCCTTTTATAATTTTATAAGTCTCTATAAGATCTCCTCTCATCCTTCTGAACTCCAGTGAATACAATAGACAATAGGTGCAGGAATAGGCCATTCGGCCCTTCGAGCCAGCAACGCCATTCAATGTGATCATGGCTGATCATTCACAATCAGCACCCCGTTCCTGCCTTCTCGTCATACCCCCTGACTCCGCTACCCTTAAGAGCTCTATGTACCTCTCTCTTGAAAGCATCCAGAGAATTGGCCTCCACTGCCTTCTGAGGCAGAGAATTCCACAGATTCACAACTCTCTGACTGAAAAAGTTTTTCCTCATCTCCGTTCTAAATAGCCTACCCCTTATTCTTAAACTGTGGCCCCTGGTTCTGGACTCCCCCAACATTGGGAATATGTTACCTGCCTCTAACGTGTCTAATCCCTTAATAATCTTATATGTTTCAATAAGATCCTCTCTCATCCTTCTAAATTCCAGCGTATACAAGCCTAGTCGCTCCAGTCTTTCAACATACGACAGTCCCGCCATTCCGGGAATTAACCTAGTGAACCTACGCTGCACGCCCTCAATAGCAAGAATGTCCTTCTTCAAATTTGGAGACTAAAACTGCACACAGTACTCCAGGTGCGGTCTCACCAGGGCCCTGTACAACTGCAGAAGGACCTCTTTGCTCCTATGCTCAACTCCTCATGTCATAAAGGCCAACATGCCATTAACTTTCTTCACTGCCTGCTGTACCTGCATGCTAACTTTAAGTGACTGATGAACAAGGACACCCAGATCTCTTTGTACTTCCCCATTTCCTAACTTGACACCATTCAGATAATAATCTGCCTTCCTGTTCTTACCACCAAAGTGGATAACCTCACATTTATCCACATTAAACTGCATCTACCATGCATCTGCCCACTCACACAACCTGTCCAAGTCACCCTGCATCCTCATGGCATTCTCCTCACAGTTCACACTGCCACCCAGCTTAGTGTCATCCGCAAATTTGCTAATGTTACTTTTAATTCCTTCATCTAAGTCATTAATGTATATTGTAAATAGCTCCGAGCCTTGCGGTACCCCACTAGTCACTGCATGCCATTCTGAAAGGGACCAGTTAATCTCTACGCTTTGTTTCCTGTCTGCCAACCAATTTTCTATCTATGTCAGCACCCTACCCCCAATACCATGTGCTCTAATCTTGCCCACTAATCTCCTATGTGGGACCTTATCAAAGGCTTTCTGAAACTCCAGGGACTACATCCATTGGCTCTCCCTTGTCCATTTTTCTAGTTACATCCTCAAAAAATTCCAGAAGATTAGTCAAGCATGATTTCCCCTTCGTAAATCCATGCTGACTCGGAACGATCCCTTTACTGTAATCCAAATGTTCCACAATTCCTTCTTTTATAATTCACTCCAGCATCATCACTGATGTCAGGCTAACTGGTCTATAATTTCCCATTTTCTCTCTCGCTCCTTTCTTAAAAAGTGGGATAACATTAACTGCCCTCCAATCCACAGGGACTGATCCTGAATCTATCGAACATTGGAAAATGAATCAACAATTAATTGCATAACCACCAAGGATCGACATCCACTATGTAACTAAAGGCCTGTGATTCAACCCGACAGTCCGACCCAAAATGTCACCCTTTCCTTTGCTCCAGAGATGTTGCCTGTCCCGCTGAGTTACTCCAGCACTTTGTGTCTATCAACAGTCCGACAATTCCCAAGGAACCAGGAATGGGCAATAAATGTAGTCTTGCCAGAAATATCCATGTTACAAACCAGCAATAAGAGACAAACATGGTTTTTATTTTAAAATATGGTTAAAGATAGTGATGAAACAGCAATTTCACTGCAGCATATTGGACAAGCAAATTCTGCTCATCAATACAGGCCCAGTCTTTCCAATCTTTCCTCAAATGACAGTCCCGCCATCCCGGGGATTAACCTCGTGAACCTACGCTGCACTGCCTCAATAGCAAGGACGTTCTTCCTCAAATTAGGAGACCAAAACTGCACACAATACTCCAGATGTGGTCTAGCCAGGGCCCTATACAACTGCAGAAGGATCTCTTTGTAACCAAATCCTCTCATTATGAAAACCCTTGGTGATCACAGGAAAAACATGCAAACGCCGCACAAATAACATCAGAGGCCAGGACTGAACCCAAGTCACAGGAGATGTGAGGCGGCAGCAGCACGAACATGCCACCCTTTACAATGGAATGGCATTGCAAATGGTAATTTATTCCCAGAGAGCAAATTAAACTGGGGAATTAAACATAAGAAATTTGCCGTGAAAAAATACCCATGAAAATCCGTTCTCTGTCTTTACTGTTTAGCGGCTTTTTGGACGCAGCCACTTCATCTTCAACACTTGCAACATAGTCCAGCAGCCGCGAAACTAGCATCACAACCCAACTGACCATTGGGATATCCAATACACCTGCAGGATTGGAAAAGGGAAAATTAGACGGTGTAAGGACATTGTGGAGCATCAAGATGCCTTGTACCTTAAAAAACTTAAAGGGAAGATACACAAGATTTGGCTCGAAAAGCAATGTATTGGAATTTTCATTCGGCAATAACAGCATCAGATTTTTAATCCCAAGATGTTTTGTAAGATACTCAACAATTAATTGCATAACCACCAAGGATCGACATCCACTATGTAACTAAAGGCCTGTGATTCAACCCAATGACAGTCCGACCCGAAATGTCACCCTTTCCTTCTCTCCAGAGATGCTGCCTGTCCCGCTGAGTTACTCCAGCACTTTGTATCTACCAACAGTCCGATAATTCCCAAGGAACCAGGAATGGGCAATAAATGTAGTCTTGCCAGAAATATCCATGTTACAAACCAGCAATAAGAAACAAACATGGTTTTTATTTTAAAATATGGTTGAAGAGTGTTGAAACAGCAATTTCACTGCAGCATATTGGACAAGCAAATTCTGCTCATCAATTGGAAAGACTGGGCTTGTGTTCATTCATTGGATGAGAGGGGATCTTATAGAGACGTATAAAATTATAAAAGGACTGGACAAGCTAGATGCAGGAAAAATGTTCCGAATGTTGGGGGAGTCCAGAACCAGGGGGCCACAGTCTAAGAATAAAGGGGGGGACATTTAAAACTGAGGTGGGAAGAAACTTTTTCACCCAGAGAGCTGTGAATTTGTGGAATTCTCTGCCACAGAGGGCAGTGGAGGCCAATTCACTGGATGAATTTAAAAGAGAGTTAGATGGAGCTCTAGGTGCTAGTGGAATCAAGGGATATGGGAAGAAGGCAGGCACAGGTTACTGATTGTAGATGATCAGCCATGAGCACAATGAATGGCGGTGCTGGCTCAAAGGGCCAAATGGCTCCTCCTTCACCTATTTTTTATGTTTCTATTTTTTTAATGTTAATTTGAGCAAAATTTGGAGAATTTGGAGAGGTTTGGAGGGATGTGGACCAAACGTGGGCAGGTGGGACTAGTACAGCTGGGACATGTTGGTCGGTGTTGGCAAGTTGGGCCGAAGAGCCTGTTTCCACACTGTATCACTCTATGACTCTAAATGAATTATGGCTTCAATACTCAGAGAAAAATAAATATATCCTTTACCGTCTGTGTGTCTGTAACTTGTTATCCGTGGCTGCAGAGATGACAATAAGTTATCCAAAAGATTCAATAAACCTTCCAGGACCCCACTATTGCCAAGTGACCGTTGACCAAAGCAGGAAAGTAACATGAAAACTCTGAAACAAACGACAGTGGCAAAAAGGTTTTAAATTCTGAGCTTTGTAAACAGGAAATGTACCATCTCATATATAACATTTTGACACAATAATTAAGGCTATGGTGGGGGACTCTTGAACTTCACTGTGGCAACAATCGACCCTTTTAATCAGCTACAATATCTTAACTATCTGCATGTTGCACTCTCAAATTTCAAATAACATAAAAATATATGCTTTACCTATAAAAAATGCTCACAATAAGATTTTGAATAAATAAGTGCAAAGGACACAACAAGCGTGAGTTCCCAGGGCTTGTGGGCTTGAGTTGAAGGGAGAGGTTGGATAGGCTGGGACTTCTTTTCTTTGAAGGGTAGGAGGCTGAGGGATAACCTTATTGAGGTGTACAAGATCAGGTGGGGCTTGGCTCATTCTTATTCCCAGGGTAGATTATTTTAAACCTGGAGGGCATAGGCTGAAGGTAAAATGATTTGAGATTTAAGAGAGACAACTTTTTCCCTCTGTGTATTCTGTATCTGCAAAGAATTGCTGGAGGAAGATATAGAAATGTATTCAATTACGACTTTTAAAAGACATTTGGGCAGATATATGGATAGGAAGGGTATAGAAAGATATGGGCCAAATGCATGCATATGGGATTAGCCTAGAATGGCAACTTGTTCAGCATGGACAACGTGGGCTGAAGGGCATGTTTCCAGGCTATATTGCTCTATGGCTATGACAGGAATAGTTAAATGCTGGTGATTTCATTCAAACCTATTGAAACTGATGCAGACCACTGTGTGATACTGTTTGTACAGTCCGCCTACCTGTCTTGTGGGAAAATAAGATGTTGCTCAGAGTTGTAAAGTTCTTGTAAAACGTTGGAGAGGAACTGTCCCCACCACCTCTCACCACCACATAATTGTACAAGGAGCAGGCCAGCATGGAGACGGATTTTTGGGGTACCACTAATGCACAGGTGCTTAAACAGTTCCTCACAGGCCTGGGCATGAAACGTGCTTTGAAGAATTGCCGGCACAGTATGACCTACAAGAATTTAAATGAATCATTAGCATAAAAATAAATAACATCAACAGTACATTGAAGTCTTTTGTCAATATAGACATTTATTTTATTTTAACAAAGAGACAGAGGCAGGAAATAGTAGGTAACCCAAACTAACTCACGGAGCTTCACTGTTTGTACTTTTATATTCCTGCTGTGCCACTGTGTCATGTTATGCCATTATAACAACCCAAAATCTGTGTATCAACTGACAATTTCTAAAAAGAACAGAGGTCAACAATGTGGGTGAAGTGGGTCACCAAAAATGAAATCCTCCCAACCACAATTTTTTAAATCCCCACTTCAACTTGCTTTGTGAAAGTGATGGACAAATATGTTTTTGTGATACTATGTTTTCAAACCACTGATTTATACCGTGCCAAATTTCAAATCAAATTTCTTCATTGTCATTGTCGTGGTGCATACAACGAAATTCAGACGCACTGCCTGAGCTGAGCTCAAATGTACAAGATAAAAAATAACA